>NW_026729229.1:0-35000 GCF_030272615.1 Cryptomeria japonica | reverse complement strand
CGCTACGAAGTGTGCTCCAAGGTGCGGCGTGCACGTTGTCGGAGCCCGGTTTGCCCCGGGTGCGCACCTCGCCTGCACCTTGGCCGGGGTGGGCACCTTGGCTGGGTTTGCCCAGGGTGCGCTCCGAAGCGGGGTTACTGGAGCGCCCCCTCTTTTTTTGTCAGAGCGTTTGGTGGGGTTTCTCGCATTGGCTCTTCCCAGGCCCGGTTGTTGGGTGCGCTCCCACCCTGGCGCGCGCGAAGTTGGAAGTTGGGTTAATTGCCCGGGCGCGCACCTTCGCCAGGGTGGGCACCTTGGTGCGCACACCTTGGCTGGGCTGCGCACCAGGGCGGGCTCAAGATGGCACCAGCATTCCCTTTTTCTCACTATCTTTCAAAACGGAAATTTTAAAATCTCGTTTTTTTTTTGCCTTTTATGGAAATTAGTGAAGGCATCGCATCAAAGGTGCGCACCTCGCTGCCCACCTTGGTGTGCTCCGAGGTGCCCACCACGGTGCGCAACGCCGGTGCGAACCCGGGAGCGCCCCGATGTGTGCTCCAAGGTGCGGCGTGCACGAAGTCGGACCCCGGTTTGCCCCGGGTGCGCACCTCGCGTGCACCTTGGTGCGCACACCTTGGCTGGGTTGCGCGGCCTGGTGGGCACCATGGTGCGCACCAAGGAGCGCTCCGAAGTGTGCTCCAAGGTGCGGCGTGCACGAAGTCGGAGCCCGGTTTGCCCCGGGTACGCACCTCGCGTGCACCTTCGCCGGGGTGGGCACCTCGGCTGGGTTGCGCGCCCTGGTGCGCACCAAGGAGCGCTCCGAAGTGTGCTCCAAGGTGCGGCGTGCACGAAGTCGGAGCCCGGTTTGCCCCGGGTGCGCACCTTCGCCGCGGTGCGCACCATGGCGTGCACGAAGTCGGAGCCCGGTTTGCCCCGGGTGCGCACCTCGCGTGCACCTTCGGCGGGGTTGCGCGCCCTGGTGGGCACCATGGTGCGCACCAAGGAGCGCTCCGAAGTGTGCTCCAAGGTGCGGCGTGCACGAAGTCGGAGCCCGGTTTGCCCCGGGTGCGCACCTCGCGTGCACCTTCGGCGGGGTTGCGCGCCCTGGTGGGCACCATGGTGCGCACCAAGGAGCGCTCCGAAGTGTGCTCCAAGGTGCGGCGTGCACGAAGTCGGAGCCCGGTTTGCCCCGGGTGCGCACCTCGCGTGCACCTTCGCCGCGGTGGGCACCATGGCGTGCACGAAGTCGGAGCCCGGTTTGCCCCGGGTGCGCACCTCGCGTGCACCTTCGCCGGGGTGGGCACCTCGGCTGGGTTGCGCGCCCTGGTGCGCACCAAGGAGCGCTCCGAAGTGTGCTCCAAGGTGCGGCGTGCACGAAGTCGGAGCCCGGTTTGCCCCGGGTGCGCACCTCGCGTGCACCTTCGCCAGGGTGGGCACCTCGGTGCGCACACCTTCTCAATGTTTTCTTGCCTTTTCTGGAAATTGGTGAAGGCAGCGCATCAAAGGTGCGCACCTCGGTGTGCTCCGAGGTGCGAACCCGAGAGCGCTCCGAGGTGCCCACGAAGTCGAAAGTCGGGTTAATTGCATTGTTTTCCCCGGGTGCGCTCCGAGGTGCGCAACATCGGCGCGCACCAAGGAGGGCTCCGAAGTGTGCTCCAAGGTGCGCACGATGGCGTGCACCTCTGGTGCGCACGATTCGGAGCTCGGTTTGACCGGGGTGCGCACACCTTGGCTGGGTTGCGCACCTTTTGTGCGCTCCAAGGTGCGCACGAAGTCGGAGCTCGGTTTGCCCCGGGTGCGCACCTTCGCCAGGGTGCGCACCTTGATGCGCACGCCTTGGCTGGGCTGCGCACCTTGGTGGGCGCCATGGTGCGCACCTTTCGTGCGCTCCAAGGTGCGCACGAAGTCGGAGCTCGGTTTGCCCCGGGTGCGCACCTTGGTGGGCGCCATGGTGCACTCCGAGGTGCCCAAGATTGGTGCGCACCAAGGAGCGCTCCGAAGTGCGCTCCAAGGTGCGCGCGAAGTCGAAAGTTGGGTTAATTGTCCGGTTTGCCTCGGGTGCGCACCTTGCGTGCACCTTCGCCAGGGTGGGCGCCTTGGTGCGCACACCTTGGCTGGGCTGCGCACACCTTGGCACCCGCGTTTCCTTCATTTTAAATTTTTTTTTTTTACAATCTCTCAAGTGGGAAATTCTATAATCTCAACTTTTTTTGCCTTTTCAGGAAACTTTTGAATGGAGCGCATCATTGGTGCGCTCCGAAGTGTGCTCCAAAGCTCTCTCCAGCTGCGTGCACCTGCCCCGGCCGCGCACCCGGCCCCGCCCAGCTTCGCTCACCTGTCCCGGGCGTCTGGTGCGGAACCTTAGAGTAAGAAACATCACCGTGCACCTTGGCCAACGTGCGCGACTCGACCGAGCGCGCACTGGCCGAGGTGCACACCGATTTCACCTGGGTGCGCGCGCAGCACCTCGGGCGCACCGGGGTGCGCGCACAACGCCCGGGTTGCACCGTGGCCTGTGTGCTCGGGGCGCCTCGGGTGCGCGCTCGGTGTCGCCCCCGCGCGCGCGGTAGTGCGGGCAGCGCACCCCGGCCCGGCCCGGCCCCGACGAGAACGCAAACGGGCAAAAGGTTTATTCAAATAGCATTGCGACGCCCGGCGAAAAACTAAAAAAGGGTGCAACACCGGGACTTCCCGGGAGGTCACCCATCCCAGTACTACTCCGGCCCAAGCGCGCTTAACTGCGGAGTTCTGATGGGATCCGGTGCACTAACGCTGGTATGATCGCACCCGTTATGAGCTTGTCGCAGTGTGTACTTAGCAAACCGCGACCCACGTGCGAATCCACCCCGGCCACCCACCCCCGTCGAGGTGCACACCCTCCCTCGCGAAGTGCGCCCCGTTCGCCAAGTGTGAGCCCTGCCCGGGTGCGCGCACCTTGCTAGGGCGTCGGGTGTGCACCCGGCCCGGCCTACGTGCGTGCACCTGGAGGGGGCGTCGTGTGCGTGCAGTGTCCCGTCTGCAACGCGGTGCCCACACACCACCTCGGGCGCAACGACCTGCGCTCACATGTGGGCCGAGTGCACCTTGGTGCATGTTCGGGGCGCCTCGGGTGCACGCTCGATCTTGCCCCGGTGCACCAAGGCGCTCGGTTTGCCCCGGGTGCGCACTTGGTGCAAGGTGGGCACCCAAAATAGGGATCAAGCACCAAAACACAAGTTTCGGGATGCAAAATGGGACCCAAGGACCACAAATGCGTTCCAAGACCCATGATGGGTCCACGAGAACAAAAATGTGTTCCGAGACTTAATAAACAAATATTGGGTTTTAGGAGAAGAAACATGCTCTGATGCCCAAAACGAGAATCGACCCCGAAAAGGCCACAGGCCAAAAGTGGGATGCGAGACAAAAAAAAATGGGACCCGAGGACCAAAATTGGGTTCCCAGGTCGAAGACAGGGCAACCGGACAAGAAACGACCTCTAAGGCTCGAAATGAGTCCCGACGACTAAAACTTGACAAGAAGCACCCATCAGGCACCCAACTCGACACCCATGGGATGCCGACCCACCCGGGCTTCCACCTAGCACACCTTGGCACCCACCCACCCTCGCACCCAACCTCGCACCCAACTTAGCACCTTTGAACCCACATTGGCACTCACCCTGACCCTGGCACCTTGGAACCCACATTGGCACTCACCTTGACCCTGGCACCCACCTTTGCACTCACCTTGGGACCCACCCTGGCTCCCACCTCGGCACCCACCCAGACACCCACCTTGGTTCCTTGGCACCCACCTTGGATCCTTGGCACCCACCCCGACACCCACCTTGGCACGCAACTTGGCTACTTGCCACCCACCTTGGCTCCTTGACGCCCACCCCGACAACCACCCCGTGACCTACCCTGGCTAGGGTTGGTGCACACCCACCCTGGTGCCCACCTTGGCACCCACCCTATGACCCACCTTGGCACGCACCTTAGTACCCACCCCGTTACCCACCCTAGGACCCACCCCGTGACCCACCTTGGCCAGGGTGGGTGCCTTGGTGCGCACAACTTGCCTGGGCTGCACACCAGGGCGGGCTCAAGATGGCACCCGCGTTCCGTTTTTTTCACTATCTTTCAAAACGGAAATTTTAAAATCTCATTTTTTTCTTTTTTTTGCCTTTTCTGGAAATTAGTGAAGGCAGCGCATCAAAGGTGCGCAATGCTGGTGCGAACCCGGGAGCGCTCCGATGTGTGCTCCAAGGTGCGGCGTGCACGAAGTCCGAGCCCGGTTTGCCCCGGGTGCGCACCTCGCGTGCACCTTCGCCGGGGTGAGCACCTTGGCTGGGTTGCGCGCCCTGGTGCGTACCAAGGAGCGCTCTGAAGTGTGCTCCAAGGTGCGGCGTGCACGAAGTCGGAGCCCGGTTTGCCCCGGGTGTGCACCTCGGGTGCGCACCTCGCGTGCACCTTCGCTGCGGTGGGCACCTTGGCTGGGTTGCGCGCCTTGGTGGGCACCATGCAGTGCACGAAGTCGGAGCCCGGTTTGCCCCGGGCGCGCACCTCCGCCAGGGTGGGCACCTTGGTGCGCACAACTTGCCTGGGCTGCGCATCAGGAAGGGCTCAAGATGGCACCCGCGTTCCGTTTTTTTCACTATCTTTCAGAACGGAAATTTTAAAATATCGTTTTTTTTTGCCTTTTCTGGAAATTAGTGAAGGCAGCGCATCAAAGGTGCGCAACGCTGGTGCGAACCTGGGAGCGCTCCGATGTGTGCTCCAAGGTGCGGCGTGCACGAAGTCGGAGCCCGGTTTGCCTCGGGTGCGCCCTGGTGGGCACCATGGTGCGCACCAAGGAGCGCTCCGAAGTGTGCTCCAAGGTGCGGCCTGCACGAAGTCGGAGCCCGGTTTGCCCCGGGTGTGCACCTCGGGTGGGCACCTTGGTGCGCATGCCTTGCCTGGGCTGCGCACCAGGGCGGGCTCAAGATGGCACCCGCGTTCCTTTTTTTTCACTATCTTTCAAAACGGAAATTTTAAAATCTCATTTTTTTTTGCCTTTTTCTGGAAATTAGTGAAGGCAGCGCATCAAAGGTGCGCACCTCGCTGCCCACCACGGTGCGCAACGCCGGTGGGCACCCGGGAGTGCTTCGAAGTGTGCTCCAAGGTGCTGCGTGCACGTTGTCGGAGCCCGGTTTGCCCCGGGTGCGCACCTCGCGTGCACCTTCGTCGGGGTGGGCACCTTGGCTTGGTTTGCCCCGGCTGCGCTCCGAAGCGGGGTTATTGGAGCGCCGCCTCTTTTTTTGTCGGAGCGTTTGGTGGGGTTTCTCGCATTGGCTCTTCCGAGGCCCGGTTGCCACCCTGGCGCGCACGAAGTCGGAAGTAGGGTTAATTGCCCGGGTGCGCACCTTTGCCAGGGTGGCACCTTACCTGGGCTGCGCACCAGGGCGGGCTCAAGATGGCACGCGCGTTCCGTTTTTTTCACTATCTTTCAAAACGGAAATTTTAAAATCTCCTTTTTTTTTTGCCTTTTCTGGAAATTAGTGAAGGCAGCGCATCAAAGGTGCGCACCTCGCTGCCCACCTTGGTGTGCTCTGAGGTGCGCACCCGGGAGCGCTACGAAGTGTGCTCCAAGGTGCGGCGTGCACGTTGTCGGAGCCCGGTTTGCCCCGGGTGCGCACCTCGCCTGCACCTTGGCCGGGGTGGGCACCTTGGCTGGGTTTGCCCAGGGTGCGCTCCGAAGCGGGGTTACTGGAGCGCCCCCTCTTTTTTTGTCAGAGAGTTTGGTGGGGTTTCTCGCATTGGCTCTTCCCAGGCCCGGTTGTTGGGTGCGCTCCCACCCTGGCGCGCGCGAAGTTGGAAGTTGGGTTAATTGCCCGGGCGCGCACCTTCGCCAGGGTGGGCACCTTGGTGCGCAAACCTTGGCTGGGCTGCGCACCAGGGCGGGCTCAAGATGGCACCAGCATTCCCTTTTTCTCACTATCTTTCAAAACGGAAATTTTAAAATCTCGTTTTTTTTTTGGATTTTATGGAAATTAGTGAAGGCATCGCATCAAAGGTGCGCACCTCGCTGCCCACCTTGGTGTGCTCCGAGGTGCCCACCACGGTGCGCAACGCCGGTGCGAACCCGGGAGCGCCCCGATGTGTGCTCCAAGGTGCGGCGTGCACGAAGTCGGACCCCGGTTTGCCCCGGGTGCGCACCTCGCGTGCACCTTGGTGCGCACACCTTGGCTGGGTTGCGCGGCCTGGTGGGCACCATGGTGCGCACCAAGGAGCGCTCCGAAGTGTGCTCCAAGGTGCGGCGTGCACGAAGTCGGAGCCCGGTTTGCCCCGGGTGCGCACCTTCGCCGCGGTGGGCACCATGGCGTGCACGAAGTCGGAGCCCGGTTTGCCCCGGGTGCGCACCTCGCGTGCACCTTCGCCGGGGTGGGCACCTCGGCTGGGTTGCGCGCCCTGGTGCGCACCAAGGAGCGCTCTGAAGTGTGCTCCAAGGTGCGGCGTGCACGAAGTCGGAGCCCGGTTTGCCCCGGGTGTGCACCTCGCGTGCACCTTCGCTGCGGTGGGCACCTTGGCTGGGTTGCGCGCCTTGGTGGGCACCATGCAGTGCACGAAGTCGGAGCCCGGTTTGCCCCGGGCGCGCACCTCCGCCAGGGTGGGCACCTTGGTGCGCACAACTTGCCTGGGCTGCGCACCAGGAAGGGCTCAAGATGGCACCCGCGTTCCGTTTTTTTCACTATCTTTCAGAACGGAAATTTTAAAATATCGTTTTTTTTTGCCTTTTCTGGAAATTAGTGAAGGCAGCGCATCAAAGGTGCGCAACGCTGGTGCGAACCTGGGAGCGCTCCGATGTGTGCTCCAAGGTGCGGCGTGCACGAAGTCGGACCCCGGTTTGCCCCGGGTGCGCACCTCGCGTGCACCTTGGTGCGCACACCTTGGCTGGGTTGCGCGCCCTGGTGGGCACCATGGTGCGCACCAAGGAGCGCTCCGAAGTGTGCTCCAAGGTGCGGCGTGCACGAAGTCGGAGCCCGGTTTGCCCCGGGTGCGCACCTCGCGTGCACCTTCGCCGCGGTGGGCACCATGGCGTGCACGAAGTCGGAGCCCGGTTTGCCCCGGGTGCGCACCTCGCGTGCACCTTCGCCGGGGTGGGCACCTTAGTGTGCAGACCTTGGCTGGGTTGCGCGCCCTGGTGGGCACCATGGTGCGCACCAAGGAGCGCTCCGAAGTGTGCTCCAAGGTGCGGCCTGCACGAAGTCGGAGCCCGGTTTGCCCCGGGTGTGCACCTCGGGTGGGCACCTTGGTGCGCATGCCTTGCCTGGGCTGCGCACCAGGGCGGGCTCAAGATGGCACCCGCGTTCCTTTTTTTTCACTATCTTTCAAAACGGAAATTTTAAAATCTCATTTTTTTTTGCCTTTTTCTGGAAATTAGTGAAGGCAGCGCATCAAAGGTGCGCACCTCGCTGCCCACCACGGTGCGCAACGCCGGTGGGCACCCGGGAGTGCTTCGAAGTGTGCTCCAAGGTGCTGCGTGCACGTTGTCGGAGCCCGGTTTGCCCCGGGTGCGCACCTCGCGTGCACCTTCGTCGGGGTGGGCACCTTGGCTGGGTTTGCCCCGGCTGCGCTCCGAAGCGGGGTTATTGGAGCGCCGCCTCTTTTTTTGTCGGAGCGTTTGGTGGGGTTTCTCGCATTGGCTCTTCCGAGGCCCGGTTGCCACCCTGGCGCGCACGAAGTCGGAAGTAGGGTTAATTGCCCGGGTGCGCACCTTTGCCAGGGTGGGCACCTTACCTGGGCTGCGCACCAGGGCGGGCTCAAGATGGCACGCGCGTTCCGTTTTTTTCACTATCTTTCAAAACGGAAATTTTAAAATCTCCTTTTTTTTTTGCCTTTTCTGGAAATTAGTGAAGGCAGCGCATCAAAGGTGCGCACCTCGCTGCCCACCTTGGTGTGCTCTGAGGTGCGCACCCGGGAGCGCTACGAAGTGTGCTCCAAGGTGCGGCGTGCACGTTGTCGGAGCCCGGTTTGCCCCGGGTGCGCACCTCGCCTGCACCTTGGCCGGGGTGGGCACCTTGGCTGGGTTTGCCCAGGGTGCGCTCCGAAGCGGGGTTACTGGAGCGCCCCCTCTTTTTTTGTCAGAGCGTTTGGTGGGGTTTCTCGCATTGGCTCTTCCCAGGCCCGGTTGTTGGGTGCGCTCCCACCCTGGCGCGCGCGAAGTTGGAAGTTGGGTTAATTGCCCGGGCGCGCACCTTCGCCAGGGTGGGCACCTTGGTGCGCACACCTTGGCTGGGCTGCGCACCAGGGCGGGCTCAAGATGGCACCAGCATTCCCTTTTTCTCACTATCTTTCAAAACGGAAATTTTAAAATCTCGTTTTTTTTTTGCCTTTTATGGAAATTAGTGAAGGCATCGCATCAAAGGTGCGCACCTCGCTGCCCACCTTGGTGTGCTCCGAGGTGCCCACCACGGTGCGCAACGCCGGTGCGAACCCGGGAGCGCCCCGATGTGTGCTCCAAGGTGCGGCGTGCACGAAGTCGGACCCCGGTTTGCCCCGGGTGCGCACCTCGCGTGCACCTTGGTGCGCACACCTTGGCTGGGTTGCGCGGCCTGGTGGGCACCATGGTGCGCACCAAGGAGCGCTCCGAAGTGTGCTCCAAGGTGCGGCGTGCACGAAGTCGGAGCCCGGTTTGCCCCGGGTACGCACCTCGCGTGCACCTTCGCCGGGGTGGGCACCTCGGCTGGGTTGCGCGCCCTGGTGCGCACCAAGGAGCGCTCCGAAGTGTGCTCCAAGGTGCGGCGTGCACGAAGTCGGAGCCCGGTTTGCCCCGGGTGCGCACCTTCGCCGCGGTGCGCACCATGGCGTGCACGAAGTCGGAGCCCGGTTTGCCCCGGGTGCGCACCTCGCGTGCACCTTCGGCGGGGTTGCGCGCCCTGGTGGGCACCATGGTGCGCACCAAGGAGCGCTCCGAAGTGTGCTCCAAGGTGCGGCGTGCACGAAGTCGGAGCCCGGTTTGCCCCGGGTGCGCACCTCGCGTGCACCTTCGGCGGGGTTGCGCGCCCTGGTGGGCACCATGGTGCGCACCAAGGAGCGCTCCGAAGTGTGCTCCAAGGTGCGGCGTGCACGAAGTCGGAGCCCGGTTTGCCCCGGGTGCGCACCTCGCGTGCACCTTCGCCGCGGTGGGCACCATGGCGTGCACGAAGTCGGAGCCCGGTTTGCCCCGGGTGCGCACCTCGCGTGCACCTTCGCCGGGGTGGGCACCTCGGCTGGGTTGCGCGCCCTGGTGCGCACCAAGGAGCGCTCCGAAGTGTGCTCCAAGGTGCGGCGTGCACGAAGTCGGAGCTCGGTTTGCCCCGGGTGCGCACCTCGCGTGCACCTTCGCCAGGGTGGGCACCTCGGTGCGCACACCTTCTCAATGTTTTCTTGCCTTTTCTGGAAATTGGTGAAGGCAGCGCATCAAAGGTGCGCACCTCGGTGTGCTCCGAGGTGCGAACCCGAGAGCGCTCCGAGGTGCCCACGAAGTCGAAAGTCGGGTTAATTGCATTGTTTTCCCCGGGTGCGCTCCGAGGTGCGCAACATCGGCGCGCACCAAGGAGGGCTCCGAAGTGTGCTCCAAGGTGCGCACGATGGCGTGCACCTCTGGTGCGCACGATTCGGAGCTCGGTTTGACCGGGGTGCGCACACCTTGGCTGGGTTGCGCACCTTTTGTGCGCTCCAAGGTGCGCACGAAGTCGGAGCTCGGTTTGCCCCGGGTGCGCACCTTCGCCAGGGTGCGCACCTTGATGCGCACGCCTTGGCTGGGCTGCGCACCTTGGTGGGCGCCATGGTGCGCACCTTTCGTGCGCTCCAAGGTGCGCACGAAGTCGGAGCTCGGTTTGCCCCGGGTGCGCACCTTGGTGGGCGCCATGGTGCACTCCGAGGTGCCCAAGATTGGTGCGCACCAAGGAGCGCTCCGAAGTGCGCTCCAAGGTGCGCGCGAAGTCGAAAGTTGGGTTAATTGTCCGGTTTGCCTCGGGTGCGCACCTTGCGTGCACCTTCGCCAGGGTGGGCGCCTTGGTGCGCACACCTTGGCTGGGCTGCGCACACCTTGGCACCCGCGTTTCCTTCATTTTAAATTTTTTTTTTTTACAATCTCTCAAGTGGGAAATTCTATAATCTCAACTTTTTTTGCCTTTTCAGGAAACTTTTGAATGGAGCGCATCATTGGTGCGCTCCGAAGTGTGCTCCAAAGCTCTCTCCAGCTGCGTGCACCTGCCCCGGCCGCGCACCCGGCCCCGCCCAGCTTCGCTCACCTGTCCCGGGCGTCTGGTGCGGAACCTTAGAGTAAGAAACATCACCGTGCACCTTGGCCAACGTGCGCGACTCGACCGAGCGCGCACTGGCCGAGGTGCACACCGATTTCACCTGGGTGCGCGCGCAGCACCTCGGGCGCACCGGGGTGCGCGCACAACGCCCGGGTTGCACCGTGGCCTGTGTGCTCGGGGCGCCTCGGGTGCGCGCTCGGTGTCGCCCCCGCGCGCGCGGTAGTGCGGGCAGCGCACCCCGGCCCGGCCCGGCCCCGACGAGAACGCAAACGGGCAAAAGGTTTATTCAAATAGCATTGCGACGCCCGGCGAAAAACTAAAAAAGGGTGCAACACCGGGACTTCCCGGGAGGTCACCCATCCCAGTACTACTCCGGCCCAAGCGCGCTTAACTGCGGAGTTCTGATGGGATCCGGTGCACTAACGCTGGTATGATCGCACCCGTTATGAGCTTGTCGCAGTGTGTACTTAGCAAACCGCGACCCACGTGCGAATCCACCCCGGCCACCCACCCCCGTCGAGGTGCACACCCTCCCTCGCGAAGTGCGCCCCGTTCGCCAAGTGTGAGCCCTGCCCGGGTGCGCGCACCTTGCTAGGGCGTCGGGTGTGCACCCGGCCCGGCCTACGTGCGTGCACCTGGAGGGGGCGTCGTGTGCGTGCAGTGTCCCGTCTGCAACGCGGTGCCCACACACCACCTCGGGCGCAACGACCTGCGCTCACATGTGGGCCGAGTGCACCTTGGTGCATGTTCGGGGCGCCTCGGGTGCACGCTCGATCTTGCCCCGGTGCACCAAGGCGCTCGGTTTGCCCCGGGTGCGCACTTGGTGCAAGGTGGGCACCCAAAATAGGGATCAAGCACCAAAACACAAGTTTCGGGATGCAAAATGGGACCCAAGGACCACAAATGCGTTCCAAGACCCATGATGGGTCCACGAGAACAAAAATGTGTTCCGAGACTTAATAAACAAATATTGGGTTTTAGGAGAAGAAACATGCTCTGATGCCCAAAACGAGAATCGACCCCGAAAAGGCCACAGGCCAAAAGTGGGATGCGAGACAAAAAAAAATGGGACCCGAGGACCAAAATTGGGTTCCCAGGTCGAAGACAGGGCAACCGGACAAGAAACGACCTCTAAGGCTCGAAATGAGTCCCGACGACTAAAACTTGACAAGAAGCACCCATCAGGCACCCAACTCGACACCCATGGGATGCCGACCCACCCGGGCTTCCACCTAGCACACCTTGGCACCCACCCACCCTCGCACCCAACCTCGCACCCAACTTAGCACCTTTGAACCCACATTGGCACTCACCCTGACCCTGGCACCTTGGAACCCACATTGGCACTCACCTTGACCCTGGCACCCACCTTTGCACTCACCTTGGGACCCACCCTGGCTCCCACCTCGGCACCCACCCAGACACCCACCTTGGTTCCTTGGCACCCACCTTGGATCCTTGGCACCCACCCCGACACCCACCTTGGCACGCAACTTGGCTACTTGCCACCCACCTTGGCTCCTTGACGCCCACCCCGACAACCACCCCGTGACCTACCCTGGCTAGGGTTGGTGCACACCCACCCTGGTGCCCACCTTGGCACCCACCCTATGACCCACCTTGGCACGCACCTTAGTACCCACCCCGTTACCCACCCTAGGACCCACCCCGTGACCCACCTTGGCCAGGGTGGGTGCCTTGGTGCGCACAACTTGCCTGGGCTGCACACCAGGGCGGGCTCAAGATGGCACCCGCGTTCCGTTTTTTTCACTATCTTTCAAAACGGAAATTTTAAAATCTCATTTTTTTCTTTTTTTTGCCTTTTCTGGAAATTAGTGAAGGCAGCGCATCAAAGGTGCGCAATGCTGGTGCGAACCCGGGAGCGCTCCGATGTGTGCTCCAAGGTGCGGCGTGCACGAAGTCCGAGCCCGGTTTGCCCCGGGTGCGCACCTCGCGTGCACCTTCGCCGGGGTGAGCACCTTGGCTGGGTTGCGCGCCCTGGTGCGTACCAAGGAGCGCTCTGAAGTGTGCTCCAAGGTGCGGCGTGCACGAAGTCGGAGCCCGGTTTGCCCCGGGTGTGCACCTCGGGTGCGCACCTCGCGTGCACCTTCGCTGCGGTGGGCACCTTGGCTGGGTTGCGCGCCTTGGTGGGCACCATGCAGTGCACGAAGTCGGAGCCCGGTTTGCCCCGGGCGCGCACCTCCGCCAGGGTGGGCACCTTGGTGCGCACAACTTGCCTGGGCTGCGCATCAGGAAGGGCTCAAGATGGCACCCGCGTTCCGTTTTTTTCACTATCTTTCAGAACGGAAATTTTAAAATATCGTTTTTTTTTGCCTTTTCTGGAAATTAGTGAAGGCAGCGCATCAAAGGTGCGCAACGCTGGTGCGAACCTGGGAGCGCTCCGATGTGTGCTCCAAGGTGCGGCGTGCACGAAGTCGGAGCCCGGTTTGCCTCGGGTGCGCCCTGGTGGGCACCATGGTGCGCACCAAGGAGCGCTCCGAAGTGTGCTCCAAGGTGCGGCCTGCACGAAGTCGGAGCCCGGTTTGCCCCGGGTGTGCACCTCGGGTGGGCACCTTGGTGCACATGCCTTGCCTGGGCTGCGCACCAGGGCGGGCTCAAGATGGCACCCGCGTTCCTTTTTTTTCACTATCTTTCAAAACGGAAATTTTAAAATCTCATTTTTTTTTGCCTTTTTCTGGAAATTAGTGAAGGCAGCGCATCAAAGGTGCGCACCTCGCTGCCCACCACGGTGCGCAACGCCGGTGGGCACCCGGGAGTGCTTCGAAGTGTGCTCCAAGGTGCTGCGTGCACGTTGTCGGAGCCCGGTTTGCCCCGGGTGCGCACCTCGCGTGCACCTTCGTCGGGGTGGGCACCTTGGCTTGGTTTGCCCCGGCTGCGCTCCGAAGCGGGGTTATTGGAGCGCCGCCTCTTTTTTTGTCGGAGCGTTTGGTGGGGTTTCTCGCATTGGCTCTTCCGAGGCCCGGTTGCCACCCTGGCGCGCACGAAGTCGGAAGTAGGGTTAATTGCCCGGGTGCGCACCTTTGCCAGGGTGGCACCTTACCTGGGCTGCGCACCAGGGCGGGCTCAAGATGGCACGCGCGTTCCGTTTTTTTCACTATCTTTCAAAACGGAAATTTTAAAATCTCCTTTTTTTTTTGCCTTTTCTGGAAATTAGTGAAGGCAGCGCATCAAAGGTGCGCACCTCGCTGCCCACCTTGGTGTGCTCTGAGGTGCGCACCCGGAAGCGCTACGAAGTGTGCTCCAAGGTGCGGCGTGCACGTTGTCGGAGCCCGGTTTGCCCCGGGTGCGCACCTCGCCTGCACCTTGGCCGGGGTGGGCACCTTGGCTGGGTTTGCCCAGGGTGCGCTCCGAAGCGGGGTTACTGGAGCGCCCCCTCTTTTTTTGTCAGAGAGTTTGGTGGGGTTTCTCGCATTGGCTCTTCCCAGGCCCGGTTGTTGGGTGCGCTCCCACCCTGGCGCGCGCGAAGTTGGAAGTTGGGTTAATTGCCCGGGCGCGCACCTTCGCCAGGGTGGGCACCTTGGTGCGCAAACCTTGGCTGGGCTGCGCACCAGGGCGGGCTCAAGATGGCACCAGCATTCCCTTTTTCTCACTATCTTTCAAAACGGAAATTTTAAAATCTCGTTTTTTTTTTGCCTTTTATGGAAATTAGTGAAGGCATCGCATCAAAGGTGCGCACCTCGCTGCCCACCTTGGTGTGCTCCGAGGTGCCCACCACGGTGCGCAACGCCGGTGCGAACCCGGGAGCGCCCCGATGTGTGCTCCAAGGTGCGGCGTGCACGAAGTCGGACCCCGGTTTGCCCCGGGTGCGCACCTCGCGTGCACCTTGGTGCGCACACCTTGGCTGGGTTGCGCGGCCTGGTGGGCACCATGGTGCGCACCAAGGAGCGCTCCGAAGTGTGCTCCAAGGTGCGGCGTGCACGAAGTCGGAGCCCGGTTTGCCCCGGGTGCGCACCTTCGCCGCGGTGGGCACCATGGCGTGCACGAAGTCGGAGCCCGGTTTGCCCCGGGTGCGCACCTCGCGTGCACCTTCGCCGGGGTGGGCACCTCGGCTGGGTTGCGCGCCCTGGTGCGCACCAAGGAGCGCTCTGAAGTGTGCTCCAAGGTGCGGCGTGCACGAAGTCGGAGCCCGGTTTGCCCCGGGTGTGCACCTCGCGTGCACCTTCGCTGCGGTGGGCACCTTGGCTGGGTTGCGCGCCTTGGTGGGCACCATGCAGTGCACGAAGTCGGAGCCCGGTTTGCCCCGGGCGCGCACCTCCGCCAGGGTGGGCACCTTGGTGCGCACAACTTGCCTGGGCTGCGCACCAGGAAGGGCTCAAGATGGCACCCGCGTTCCGTTTTTTTCACTATCTTTCAGAACGGAAATTTTAAAATATCGTTTTTTTTTGCCTTTTCTGGAAATTAGTGAAGGCAGCGCATCAAAGGTGCGCAACGCTGGTGCGAACCTGGGAGCGCTCCGATGTGTGCTCCAAGGTGCGGCGTGCACGAAGTCGGACCCCGGTTTGCCCCGGGTGCGCACCTCGCGTGCACCTTGGTGCGCACACCTTGGCTGGGTTGCGCGCCCTGGTGGGCACCATGGTGCGCACCAAGGAGCGCTCCGAAGTGTGCTCCAAGGTGCGGCGTGCACGAAGTCGGAGCCCGGTTTGCCCCGGGTGCGCACCTCGCGTGCACCTTCGCCGCGGTGGGCACCATGGCGTGCACGAAGTCGGAGCCCGGTTTGCCCCGGGTGCGCACCTCGCGTGCACCTTCGCCGGGGTGGGCACCTTAGTGTGCAGACCTTGGCTGGGTTGCGCGCCCTGGTGGGCACCATGGTGCGCACCAAGGAGCGCTCCGAAGTGTGCTCCAAGGTGCGGCCTGCACGAAGTCGGAGCCCGGTTTGCCCCGGGTGTGCACCTCGGGTGGGCACCTTGGTGCGCATGCCTTGCCTGGGCTGCGCACCAGGGCGGGCTCAAGATGGCACCCGCGTTCCTTTTTTTTCACTATCTTTCAAAACGGAAATTTTAAAATCTCATTTTTTTTTGCCTTTTTCTGGAAATTAGTGAAGGCAGCGCATCAAAGGTGCGCACCTCGCTGCCCACCACGGTGCGCAACGCCGGTGGGCACCCGGGAGTGCTTCGAAGTGTGCTCCAAGGTGCTGCGTGCACGTTGTCGGAGCCCGGTTTGCCCCGGGTGCGCACCTCGCGTGCACCTTCGTCGGGGTGGGCACCTTGGCTGGGTTTGCCCCGGCTGCGCTCCGAAGCGGGGTTATTGGAGCGCCGCCTCTTTTTTTGTCGGAGCGTTTGGTGGGGTTTCTCGCATTGGCTCTTCCGAGGCCCGGTTGCCACCCTGGCGCGCACGAAGTCGGAAGTAGGGTTAATTGCCCGGGTGCGCACCTTTGCCAGGGTGGGCACCTTACCTGGGCTGCGCACCAGGGCGGGCTCAAGATGGCACGCGCGTTCCGTTTTTTTCACTATCTTTCAAAACGGAAATTTTAAAATCTCCTTTTTTTTTTGCCTTTTCTGGAAATTAGTGAAGGCAGCGCATCAAAGGTGCGCACCTCGCTGCCCACCTTGGTGTGCTCTGAGGTGCGCACCCGGGAGCGCTACGAAGTGTGCTCCAAGGTGCGGCGTGCACGTTGTCGGAGCCCGGTTTGCCCCGGGTGCGCACCTCGCCTGCACCTTGGCCGGGGTGGGCACCTTGGCTGGGTTTGCCCAGGGTGCGCTCCGAAGCGGGGTTACTGGAGCGCCCCCTCTTTTTTTGTCAGAGCGTTTGGTGGGGTTTCTCGCATTGGCTCTTCCCAGGCCCGGTTGTTGGGTGCGCTCCCACCCTGGCGCGCGCGAAGTTGGAAGTTGGGTTAATTGCCCGGGCGCGCACCTTCGCCAGGGTGGGCACCTTGGTGCGCACACCTTGGCTGGGCTGCGCACCAGGGCGGGCTCAAGATGGCACCAGCATTCCCTTTTTCTCACTATCTTTCAAAACGGAAATTTTAAAATCTCGTTTTTTTTTTGCCTTTTATGGAAATTAGTGAAGGCATCGCATCAAAGGTGCGCACCTCGCTGCCCACCTTGGTGTGCTCCGAGGTGCCCACCACGGTGCGCAACGCCGGTGCGAACCCGGGAGCGCCCCGATGTGTGCTCCAAGGTGCGGCGTGCACGAAGTCGGACCCCGGTTTGCCCCGGGTGCGCACCTCGCGTGCACCTTGGTGCGCACACCTTGGCTGGGTTGCGCGGCCTGGTGGGCACCATGGTGCGCACCAAGGAGCGCTCCGAAGTGTGCTCCAAGGTGCGGCGTGCACGAAGTCGGAGCCCGGTTTGCCCCGGGTACGCACCTCGCGTGCACCTTCGCCGGGGTGGGCACCTCGGCTGGGTTGCGCGCCCTGGTGCGCACCAAGGAGCGCTCCGAAGTGTGCTCCAAGGTGCGGCGTGCACGAAGTCGGAGCCCGGTTTGCCCCGGGTGCGCACCTTCGCCGCGGTGCGCACCATGGCGTGCACGAAGTCGGAGCCCGGTTTGCCCCGGGTGCGCACCTCGCGTGCACCTTCGGCGGGGTTGCGCGCCCTGGTGGGCACCATGGTGCGCACCAAGGAGCGCTCCGAAGTGTGCTCCAAGGTGCGGCGTGCACGAAGTCGGAGCCCGGTTTGCCCCGGGTGCGCACCTCGCGTGCACCTTCGGCGGGGTTGCGCGCCCTGGTGGGCACCATGGTGCGCACCAAGGAGCGCTCCGAAGTGTGCTCCAAGGTGCGGCGTGCACGAAGTCGGAGCCCGGTTTGCCCCGGGTGCGCACCTCGCGTGCACCTTCGCCGCGGTGGGCACCATGGCGTGCACGAAGTCGGAGCCCGGTTTGCCCCGGGTGCGCACCTCGCGTGCACCTTCGCCGGGGTGGGCACCTCGGCTGGGTTGCGCGCCCTGGTGCGCACCAAGGAGCGCTCCGAAGTGTGCTCCAAGGTGCGGCGTGCACGAAGTCGGAGCCCGGTTTGCCCCGGGTGCGCACCTCGCGTGCACCTTCGCCAGGGTGGGCACCTCGGTGCGCACACCTTCTCAATGTTTTCTTGCCTTTTCTGGAAATTGGTGAAGGCAGCGCATCAAAGGTGCGCACCTCGGTGTGCTCCGAGGTGCGAACCCGAGAGCGCTCCGAGGTGCCCACGAAGTCGAAAGTCGGGTTAATTGCATTGTTTTCCCCGGGTGCGCTCCGAGGTGCGCAACATCGGCGCGCACCAAGGAGGGCTCCGAAGTGTGCTCCAAGGTGCGCACGATGGCGTGCACCTCTGGTGCGCACGATTCGGAGCTCGGTTTGACCGGGGTGCGCACACCTTGGCTGGGTTGCGCACCTTTTGTGCGCTCCAAGGTGCGCACGAAGTCGGAGCTCGGTTTGCCCCGGGTGCGCACCTTCGCCAGGGTGCGCACCTTGATGCGCACGCCTTGGCTGGGCTGCGCACCTTGGTGGGCGCCATGGTGCGCACCTTTCGTGCGCTCCAAGGTGCGCACGAAGTCGGAGCTCGGTTTGCCCCGGGTGCGCACCTTGGTGGGCGCCATGGTGCACTCCGAGGTGCCCAAGATTGGTGCGCACCAAGGAGCGCTCCGAAGTGCGCTCCAAGGTGCGCGCGAAGTCGAAAGTTGGGTTAATTGTCCGGTTTGCCTCGGGTGCGCACCTTGCGTGCACCTTCGCCAGGGTGGGCGCCTTGGTGCGCACACCTTGGCTGGGCTGCGCACACCTTGGCACCCGCGTTTCCTTCATTTTAAATTTTTTTTTTTTACAATCTCTCAAGTGGGAAATTCTATAATCTCAACTTTTTTTGCCTTTTTAGGAAACTTTTGAATGGAGCGCATCATTGGTGCGCTCCGAAGTGTGCTCCAAAGCTCTCTCCAGCTGCGTGCACCTGCCCCGGCCGCGCACCCGGCCCTGCCCAGCTTCGCTCACCTGTCCCGGGCGTCTGGTGCGGAACCTTAGAGTAAGAAACATCACCGTGCACCTTGGCCAACGTGCGCGACTCGACCGAGCGCGCACTGGCCGAGGTGCACACCGATTTCACCTGGGTGCGCGCGCAGCACCTCGGGCGCACCGGGGTGCGCGCACAACGCCCGGGTTGCACCGTGGCCTGTGTGCTCGGGGCGCCTCGGGTGCGCGCTCGGTGTCGCCCCCGCGCGCGCGGTAGTGCGGGCAGCGCACCCCGGCCCGGCCCGGCCCCGACGAGAACGCAAACGGGCAAAAGGTTTATTCAAATAGCATTGCGACGCCCGGCGAAAAACTAAAAAAGGGTGCAACACCGGGACTTCCCGGGAGGTCACCCATCCCAGTACTACTCCGGCCCAAGCGCGCTTAACTGCGGAGTTCTGATGGGATCCGGTGCACTAACGCTGGTATGATCGCACCCGTTATGAGCTTGTCGCAGTGTGTACTTAGCAAACCGCGACCCACGTGCGAATCCACCCCGGCCACCCACCCCCGTCGAGGTGCACACCCTCCCTCGCGAAGTGCGCCCCGTTCGCCAAGTGTGAGCCCTGCCCGGGTGCGCGCACCTTGCTAGGGCGTCGGGTGTGCACCCGGCCCGGCCTACGTGCGTGCACCTGGAGGGGGCGTCGTGTGCGTGCAGTGTCCCGTCTGCAACGCGGTGCCCACACACCACCTCGGGCGCAACGACCTGCGCTCACATGTGGGCCGAGTGCACCTTGGTGCATGTTCGGGGCGCCTCGGGTGCACGCTCGATCTTGCCCCGGTGCACCAAGGCGCTCGGTTTGCCCCGGGTGCGCACTTGGTGCAAGGTGGGCACCCAAAATAGGGATCAAGCACCAAAACACAAGTTTCGGGATGCAAAATGGGACCCAAGGACCACAAATGCGTTCCAAGACCCATGATGGGTCCACGAGAACAAAAATGTGTTCCGAGACTTAATAAACAAATATTGGGTTTTAGGAGAAGAAACATGCTCTGATGCCCAAAACGAGAATCGACCCCGAAAAGGCCACAGGCCAAAAGTGGGATGCGAGACAAAAAAAAATGGGACCCGAGGACCAAAATTGGGTTCCCAGGTCGAAGACAGGGCAACCGGACAAGAAACGACCTCTAAGGCTCGAAATGAGTCCCGACGACTAAAACTTGACAAGAAGCACCCATCAGGCACCCAACTCGACACCCATGGGATGCCGACCCACCCGGGCTTCCACCTAGCACACCTTGGCACCCACCCACCCTCGCACCCAACCTCGCACCCAACTTAGCACCTTTGAACCCACATTGGCACTCACCCTGACCCTGGCACCTTGGAACCCACATTGGCACTCACCTTGACCCTGGCACCCACCTTTGCACTCACCTTGGGACCCACCCTGGCTCCCACCTCGGCACCCACCCAGACACCCACCTTGGTTCCTTGGCACCCACCTTGGATCCTTGGCACCCACCCCGACACCCACCTTGGCACGCAACTTGGCTACTTGCCACCCACCTTGGCTCCTTGACGCCCACCCCGACAACCACCCCGTGACCTACCCTGGCTAGGGTTGGTGCACACCCACCCTGGTGCCCACCTTGGCACCCACCCTATGACCCACCTTGGCACGCACCTTAGTACCCACCCCGTTACCCACCCTAGGACCCACCCCGTGACCCACCTTGGCCAGGGTGGGTGCCTTGGTGCGCACAACTTGCCTGGGCTGCACACCAGGGCGGGCTCAAGATGGCACCCGCGTTCCGTTTTTTTCACTATCTTTCAAAACGGAAATTTTAAAATCTCATTTTTTTCTTTTTTTTGCCTTTTCTGGAAATTAGTGAAGGCAGCGCATCAAAGGTGCGCAATGCTGGTGCGAACCCGGGAGCGCTCCGATGTGTGCTCCAAGGTGCGGCGTGCACGAAGTCCGAGCCCGGTTTGCCCCGGGTGCGCACCTCGCGTGCACCTTCGCCGGGGTGAGCACCTTGGCTGGGTTGCGCGCCCTGGTGCGTACCAAGGAGCGCTCTGAAGTGTGCTCCAAGGTGCGGCGTGCACGAAGTCGGAGCCCGGTTTGCCCCGGGTGTGCACCTCGGGTGCGCACCTCGCGTGCACCTTCGCTGCGGTGGGCACCTTGGCTGGGTTGCGCGCCTTGGTGGGCACCATGCAGTGCACGAAGTCGGAGCCCGGTTTGCCCCGGGCGCGCACCTCCGCCAGGGTGGGCACCTTGGTGCGCACAACTTGCCTGGGCTGCGCATCAGGAAGGGCTCAAGATGGCACCCGCGTTCCGTTTTTTTCACTATCTTTCAGAACGGAAATTTTAAAATATCGTTTTTTTTTGCCTTTTCTGGAAATTAGTGAAGGCAGCGCATCAAAGGTGCGCAACGCTGGTGCGAACCTGGGAGCGCTCCGATGTGTGCTCCAAGGTGCGGCGTGCACGAAGTCGGAGCCCGGTTTGCCTCGGGTGCGCCCTGGTGGGCACCATGGTGCGCACCAAGGAGCGCTCCGAAGTGTGCTCCAAGGTGCGGCCTGCACGAAGTCGGAGCCCGGTTTGCCCCGGGTGTGCACCTCGGGTGGGCACCTTGGTGCGCATGCCTTGCCTGGGCTGCGCACCAGGGCGGGCTCAAGATGGCACCCGCGTTCCTTTTTTTTCACTATCTTTCAAAACGGAAATTTTAAAATCTCATTTTTTTTTGCCTTTTTCTGGAAATTAGTGAAGGCAGCGCATCAAAGGTGCGCACCTCGCTGCCCACCACGGTGCGCAACGCCGGTGGGCACCCGGGAGTGCTTCGAAGTGTGCTCCAAGGTGCTGCGTGCACGTTGTCGGAGCCCGGTTTGCCCCGGGTGCGCACCTCGCGTGCACCTTCGTCGGGGTGGGCACCTTGGCTTGGTTTGCCCCGGCTGCGCTCCGAAGCGGGGTTATTGGAGCGCCGCCTCTTTTTTTGTCGGAGCGTTTGGTGGGGTTTCTCGCATTGGCTCTTCCGAGGCCCGGTTGCCACCCTGGCGCGCACGAAGTCGGAAGTAGGGTTAATTGCCCGGGTGCGCACCTTTGCCAGGGTGGCACCTTACCTGGGCTGCGCACCAGGGCGGGCTCAAGATGGCACGCGCGTTCCGTTTTTTTCACTATCTTTCAAAACGGAAATTTTAAAATCTCCTTTTTTTTTTGCCTTTTCTGGAAATTAGTGAAGGCAGCGCATCAAAGGTGCGCACCTCGCTGCCCACCTTGGTGTGCTCTGAGGTGCGCACCCGGGAGCGCTACGAAGTGTGCTCCAAGGTGCGGCGTGCACGTTGTCGGAGCCCGGTTTGCCCCGGGTGCGCACCTCGCCTGCACCTTGGCCGGGGTGGGCACCTTGGCTGGGTTTGCCCAGGGTGCGCTCCGAAGCGGGGTTACTGGAGCGCCCCCTCTTTTTTTGTCAGAGAGTTTGGTGGGGTTTCTCGCATTGGCTCTTCCCAGGCCCGGTTGTTGGGTGCGCTCCCACCCTGGCGCGCGCGAAGTTGGAAGTTGGGTTAATTGCCCGGGCGCGCACCTTCGCCAGGGTGGGCACCTTGGTGCACAAACCTTGGCTGGGCTGCGCACCAGGGCGGGCTCAAGATGGCACCAGCATTCCCTTTTTCTCACTATCTTTCAAAACGGAAATTTTAAAATCTCGTTTTTTTTTTGCCTTTTATGGAAATTAGTGAAGGCATCGCATCAAAGGTGCGCACCTCGCTGCCCACCTTGGTGTGCTCCGAGGTGCCCACCACGGTGCGCAACGCCGGTGCGAACCCGGGAGCGCCCCGATGTGTGCTCCAAGGTGCGGCGTGCACGAAGTCGGACCCCGGTTTGCCCCGGGTGCGCACCTCGCGTGCACCTTGGTGCGCACACCTTGGCTGGGTTGCGCGGCCTGGTGGGCACCATGGTGCGCACCAAGGAGCGCTCCGAAGTGTGCTCCAAGGTGCGGCGTGCACGAAGTCGGAGCCCGGTTTGCCCCGGGTGCGCACCTTCGCCGCGGTGGGCACCATGGCGTGCACGAAGTCGGAGCCCGGTTTGCCCCGGGTGCGCACCTCGCGTGCACCTTCGCCGGGGTGGGCACCTCGGCTGGGTTGCGCGCCCTGGTGCGCACCAAGGAGCGCTCTGAAGTGTGCTCCAAGGTGCGGCGTGCACGAAGTCGGAGCCCGGTTTGCCCCGGGTGTGCACCTCGCGTGCACCTTCGCTGCGGTGGGCACCTTGGCTGGGTTGCGCGCCTTGGTGGGCACCATGCAGTGCACGAAGTCGGAGCCCGGTTTGCCCCGGGCGCGCACCTCCGCCAGGGTGGGCACCTTGGTGCGCACAACTTGCCTGGGCTGCGCACCAGGAAGGGCTCAAGATGGCACCCGCGTTCCGTTTTTTTCACTATCTTTCAGAACGGAAATTTTAAAATATCGTTTTTTTTTGCCTTTTCTGGAAATTAGTGAAGGCAGCGCATCAAAGGTGCGCAACGCTGGTGCGAACCTGGGAGCGCTCCGATGTGTGCTCCAAGGTGCGGCGTGCACGAAGTCGGACCCCGGTTTGCCCCGGGTGCGCACCTCGCGTGCACCTTGGTGCGCACACCTTGGCTGGGTTGCGCGCCCTGGTGGGCACCATGGTGCGCACCAAGGAGCGCTCCGAAGTGTGCTCCAAGGTGCGGCGTGCACGAAGTCGGAGCCCGGTTTGCCCCGGGTGCGCACCTCGCGTGCACCTTCGCCGCGGTGGGCACCATGGCGTGCACGAAGTCGGAGCCCGGTTTGCCCCGGGTGCGCACCTCGCGTGCACCTTCGCCGGGGTGGGCACCTTAGTGTGCAGACCTTGGCTGGGTTGCGCGCCCTGGTGGGCACCATGGTGCGCACCAAGGAGCGCTCCGAAGTGTGCTCCAAGGTGCGGCCTGCACGAAGTCGGAGCCCGGTTTGCCCCGGGTGTGCACCTCGGGTGGGCACCTTGGTGCGCATGCCTTGCCTGGGCTGCGCACCAGGGCGGGCTCAAGATGGCACCCGCGTTCCTTTTTTTTCACTATCTTTCAAAACGGAAATTTTAAAATCTCATTTTTTTTTGCCTTTTTCTGGAAATTAGTGAAGGCAGCGCATCAAAGGTGCGCACCTCGCTGCCCACCACGGTGCGCAACGCCGGTGGGCACCCGGGAGTGCTTCGAAGTGTGCTCCAAGGTGCTGCGTGCACGTTGTCGGAGCCCGGTTTGCCCCGGGTGCGCACCTCGCGTGCACCTTCGTCGGGGTGGGCACCTTGGCTGGGTTTGCCCCGGCTGCGCTCCGAAGCGGGGTTATTGGAGCGCCGCCTCTTTTTTTGTCGGAGCGTTTGGTGGGGTTTCTCGCATTGGCTCTTCCGAGGCCCGGTTGCCACCCTGGCGCGCACGAAGTCGGAAGTAGGGTTAATTGCCCGGGTGCGCACCTTTGCCAGGGTGGGCACCTTACCTGGGCTGCGCACCAGGGCGGGCTCAAGATGGCACGCGCGTTCCGTTTTTTTCACTATCTTTCAAAACGGAAATTTTAAAATCTCCTTTTTTTTTTGCCTTTTCTGGAAATTAGTGAAGGCAGCGCATCAAAGGTGCGCACCTCGCTGCCCACCTTGGTGTGCTCTGAGGTGCGCACCCGGGAGCGCTACGAAGTGTGCTCCAAGGTGCGGCGTGCACGTTGTCGGAGCCCGGTTTGCCCCGGGTGCGCACCTCGCCTGCACCTTGGCCGGGGTGGGCACCTTGGCTGGGTTTGCCCAGGGTGCGCTCCGAAGCGGGGTTACTGGAGCGCCCCCTCTTTTTTTGTCAGAGCGTTTGGTGGGGTTTCTCGCATTGGCTCTTCCCAGGCCCGGTTGTTGGGTGCGCTCCCACCCTGGCGCGCGCGAAGTTGGAAGTTGGGTTAATTGCCCGGGCGCGCACCTTCGCCAGGGTGGGCACCTTGGTGCGCACACCTTGGCTGGGCTGCGCACCAGGGCGGGCTCAAGATGGCACCAGCATTCCCTTTTTCTCACTATCTTTCAAAACGGAAATTTTAAAATCTCGTTTTTTTTTTGCCTTTTATGGAAATTAGTGAAGGCATCGCATCAAAGGTGCGCACCTCGCTGCCCACCTTGGTGTGCTCCGAGGTGCCCACCACGGTGCGCAACGCCGGTGCGAACCCGGGAGCGCCCCGATGTGTGCTCCAAGGTGCGGCGTGCACGAAGTCGGACCCCGGTTTGCCCCGGGTGCGCACCTCGCGTGCACCTTGGTGCGCACACCTTGGCTGGGTTGCGCGGCCTGGTGGGCACCATGGTGCGCACCAAGGAGCGCTCCGAAGTGTGCTCCAAGGTGCGGCGTGCACGAAGTCGGAGCCCGGTTTGCCCCGGGTACGCACCTCGCGTGCACCTTCGCCGGGGTGGGCACCTCGGCTGGGTTGCGCGCCCTGGTGCGCACCAAGGAGCGCTCCGAAGTGTGCTCCAAGGTGCGGCGTGCACGAAGTCGGAGCC
Source organism: Cryptomeria japonica (assembly GCF_030272615.1). NCBI lineage: Eukaryota > Viridiplantae > Streptophyta > Pinopsida > Cupressales > Cupressaceae > Cryptomeria > Cryptomeria japonica. The sequence continues at coordinate 10,391 of NW_026729229.1, read as the reverse complement.
CGGTTTGCCCCGGGTGCGCACCTTCGCCGCGGTGCGCACCATGGCGTGCACGAAGTCGGAGCCCGGTTTGCCCCGGGTGCGCACCTCGCGTGCACCTTCGGCGGGGTTGCGCGCCCTGGTGGGCACCATGGTGCGCACCAAGGAGCGCTCCGAAGTGTGCTCCAAGGTGCGGCGTGCACGAAGTCGGAGCCCGGTTTGCCCCGGGTGCGCACCTCGCGTGCACCTTCGGCGGGGTTGCGCGCCCTGGTGGGCACCATGGTGCGCACCAAGGAGCGCTCCGAAGTGTGCTCCAAGGTGCGGCGTGCACGAAGTCGGAGCCCGGTTTGCCCCGGGTGCGCACCTCGCGTGCACCTTCGCCGCGGTGGGCACCATGGCGTGCACGAAGTCGGAGCCCGGTTTGCCCCGGGTGCGCACCTCGCGTGCACCTTCGCCGGGGTGGGCACCTCGGCTGGGTTGCGCGCCCTGGTGCGCACCAAGGAGCGCTCCGAAGTGTGCTCCAAGGTGCGGCGTGCACGAAGTCGGAGCCCGGTTTGCCCCGGGTGCGCACCTCGCGTGCACCTTCGCCAGGGTGGGCACCTCGGTGCGCACACCTTCTCAATGTTTTCTTGCCTTTTCTGGAAATTGGTGAAGGCAGCGCATCAAAGGTGCGCACCTCGGTGTGCTCCGAGGTGCGAACCCGAGAGCGCTCCGAGGTGCCCACGAAGTCGAAAGTCGGGTTAATTGCATTGTTTTCCCCGGGTGCGCTCCGAGGTGCGCAACATCGGCGCGCACCAAGGAGGGCTCCGAAGTGTGCTCCAAGGTGCGCACGATGGCGTGCACCTCTGGTGCGCACGATTCGGAGCTCGGTTTGACCGGGGTGCGCACACCTTGGCTGGGTTGCGCACCTTTTGTGCGCTCCAAGGTGCGCACGAAGTCGGAGCTCGGTTTGCCCCGGGTGCGCACCTTCGCCAGGGTGCGCACCTTGATGCGCACGCCTTGGCTGGGCTGCGCACCTTGGTGGGCGCCATGGTGCGCACCTTTCGTGCGCTCCAAGGTGCGCACGAAGTCGGAGCTCGGTTTGCCCCGGGTGCGCACCTTGGTGGGCGCCATGGTGCACTCCGAGGTGCCCAAGATTGGTGCGCACCAAGGAGCGCTCCGAAGTGCGCTCCAAGGTGCGCGCGAAGTCGAAAGTTGGGTTAATTGTCCGGTTTGCCTCGGGTGCGCACCTTGCGTGCACCTTCGCCAGGGTGGGCGCCTTGGTGCGCACACCTTGGCTGGGCTGCGCACACCTTGGCACCCGCGTTTCCTTCATTTTAAATTTTTTTTTTTTACAATCTCTCAAGTGGGAAATTCTATAATCTCAACTTTTTTTGCCTTTTCAGGAAACTTTTGAATGGAGCGCATCATTGGTGCGCTCCGAAGTGTGCTCCAAAGCTCTCTCCAGCTGCGTGCACCTGCCCCGGCCGCGCACCCGGCCCCGCCCAGCTTCGCTCACCTGTCCCGGGCGTCTGGTGCGGAACCTTAGAGTAAGAAACATCACCGTGCACCTTGGCCAACGTGCGCGACTCGACCGAGCGCGCACTGGCCGAGGTGCACACCGATTTCACCTGGGTGCGCGCGCAGCACCTCGGGCGCACCGGGGTGCGCGCACAACGCCCGGGTTGCACCGTGGCCTGTGTGCTCGGGGCGCCTCGGGTGCGCGCTCGGTGTCGCCCCCGCGCGCGCGGTAGTGCGGGCAGCGCACCCCGGCCCGGCCCGGCCCCGACGAGAACGCAAACGGGCAAAAGGTTTATTCAAATAGCATTGCGACGCCCGGCGAAAAACTAAAAAAGGGTGCAACACCGGGACTTCCCGGGAGGTCACCCATCCCAGTACTACTCCGGCCCAAGCGCGCTTAACTGCGGAGTTCTGATGGGATCCGGTGCACTAACGCTGGTATGATCGCACCCGTTATGAGCTTGTCGCAGTGTGTACTTAGCAAACCGCGACCCACGTGCGAATCCACCCCGGCCACCCACCCCCGTCGAGGTGCACACCCTCCCTCGCGAAGTGCGCCCCGTTCGCCAAGTGTGAGCCCTGCCCGGGTGCGCGCACCTTGCTAGGGCGTCGGGTGTGCACCCGGCCCGGCCTACGTGCGTGCACCTGGAGGGGGCGTCGTGTGCGTGCAGTGTCCCGTCTGCAACGCGGTGCCCACACACCACCTCGGGCGCAACGACCTGCGCTCACATGTGGGCCGAGTGCACCTTGGTGCATGTTCGGGGCGCCTCGGGTGCACGCTCGATCTTGCCCCGGTGCACCAAGGCGCTCGGTTTGCCCCGGGTGCGCACTTGGTGCAAGGTGGGCACCCAAAATAGGGATCAAGCACCAAAACACAAGTTTCGGGATGCAAAATGGGACCCAAGGACCACAAATGCGTTCCAAGACCCATGATGGGTCCACGAGAACAAAAATGTGTTCCGAGACTTAATAAACAAATATTGGGTTTTAGGAGAAGAAACATGCTCTGATGCCCAAAACGAGAATCGACCCCGAAAAGGCCACAGGCCAAAAGTGGGATGCGAGACAAAAAAAAATGGGACCCGAGGACCAAAATTGGGTTCCCAGGTCGAAGACAGGGCAACCGGACAAGAAACGACCTCTAAGGCTCGAAATGAGTCCCGACGACTAAAACTTGACAAGAAGCACCCATCAGGCACCCAACTCGACACCCATGGGATGCCGACCCACCCGGGCTTCCACCTAGCACACCTTGGCACCCACCCACCCTCGCACCCAACCTCGCACCCAACTTAGCACCTTTGAACCCACATTGGCACTCACCCTGACCCTGGCACCTTGGAACCCACATTGGCACTCACCTTGACCCTGGCACCCACCTTTGCACTCACCTTGGGACCCACCCTGGCTCCCACCTCGGCACCCACCCAGACACCCACCTTGGTTCCTTGGCACCCACCTTGGATCCTTGGCACCCACCCCGACACCCACCTTGGCACGCAACTTGGCTACTTGCCACCCACCTTGGCTCCTTGACGCCCACCCCGACAACCACCCCGTGACCTACCCTGGCTAGGGTTGGTGCACACCCACCCTGGTGCCCACCTTGGCACCCACCCTATGACCCACCTTGGCACGCACCTTAGTACCCACCCCGTTACCCACCCTAGGACCCACCCCGTGACCCACCTTGGCCAGGGTGGGTGCCTTGGTGCGCACAACTTGCCTGGGCTGCACACCAGGGCGGGCTCAAGATGGCACCCGCGTTCCGTTTTTTTCACTATCTTTCAAAACGGAAATTTTAAAATCTCATTTTTTTCTTTTTTTTGCCTTTTCTGGAAATTAGTGAAGGCAGCGCATCAAAGGTGCGCAATGCTGGTGCGAACCCGGGAGCGCTCCGATGTGTGCTCCAAGGTGCGGCGTGCACGAAGTCCGAGCCCGGTTTGCCCCGGGTGCGCACCTCGCGTGCACCTTCGCCGGGGTGAGCACCTTGGCTGGGTTGCGCGCCCTGGTGCGTACCAAGGAGCGCTCTGAAGTGTGCTCCAAGGTGCGGCGTGCACGAAGTCGGAGCCCGGTTTGCCCCGGGTGTGCACCTCGGGTGCGCACCTCGCGTGCACCTTCGCTGCGGTGGGCACCTTGGCTGGGTTGCGCGCCTTGGTGGGCACCATGCAGTGCACGAAGTCGGAGCCCGGTTTGCCCCGGGCGCGCACCTCCGCCAGGGTGGGCACCTTGGTGCGCACAACTTGCCTGGGCTGCGCATCAGGAAGGGCTCAAGATGGCACCCGCGTTCCGTTTTTTTCACTATCTTTCAGAACGGAAATTTTAAAATATCGTTTTTTTTTGCCTTTTCTGGAAATTAGTGAAGGCAGCGCATCAAAGGTGCGCAACGCTGGTGCGAACCTGGGAGCGCTCCGATGTGTGCTCCAAGGTGCGGCGTGCACGAAGTCGGAGCCCGGTTTGCCTCGGGTGCGCCCTGGTGGGCACCATGGTGCGCACCAAGGAGCGCTCCGAAGTGTGCTCCAAGGTGCGGCCTGCACGAAGTCGGAGCCCGGTTTGCCCCGGGTGTGCACCTCGGGTGGGCACCTTGGTGCGCATGCCTTGCCTGGGCTGCGCACCAGGGCGGGCTCAAGATGGCACCCGCGTTCCTTTTTTTTCACTATCTTTCAAAACGGAAATTTTAAAATCTCATTTTTTTTTGCCTTTTTCTGGAAATTAGTGAAGGCAGCGCATCAAAGGTGCGCACCTCGCTGCCCACCACGGTGCGCAACGCCGGTGGGCACCCGGGAGTGCTTCGAAGTGTGCTCCAAGGTGCTGCGTGCACGTTGTCGGAGCCCGGTTTGCCCCGGGTGCGCACCTCGCGTGCACCTTCGTCGGGGTGGGCACCTTGGCTTGGTTTGCCCCGGCTGCGCTCCGAAGCGGGGTTATTGGAGCGCCGCCTCTTTTTTTGTCGGAGCGTTTGGTGGGGTTTCTCGCATTGGCTCTTCCGAGGCCCGGTTGCCACCCTGGCGCGCACGAAGTCGGAAGTAGGGTTAATTGCCCGGGTGCGCACCTTTGCCAGGGTGGCACCTTACCTGGGCTGCGCACCAGGGCGGGCTCAAGATGGCACGCGCGTTCCGTTTTTTTCACTATCTTTCAAAACGGAAATTTTAAAATCTCCTTTTTTTTTTGCCTTTTCTGGAAATTAGTGAAGGCAGCGCATCAAAGGTGCGCACCTCGCTGCCCACCTTGGTGTGCTCTGAGGTGCGCACCCGGGAGCGCTACGAAGTGTGCTCCAAGGTGCGGCGTGCACGTTGTCGGAGCCCGGTTTGCCCCGGGTGCGCACCTCGCCTGCACCTTGGCCGGGGTGGGCACCTTGGCTGGGTTTGCCCAGGGTGCGCTCCGAAGCGGGGTTACTGGAGCGCCCCCTCTTTTTTTGTCAGAGAGTTTGGTGGGGTTTCTCGCATTGGCTCTTCCCAGGCCCGGTTGTTGGGTGCGCTCCCACCCTGGCGCGCGCGAAGTTGGAAGTTGGGTTAATTGCCCGGGCGCGCACCTTCGCCAGGGTGGGCACCTTGGTGCGCAAACCTTGGCTGGGCTGCGCACCAGGGCGGGCTCAAGATGGCACCAGCATTCCCTTTTTCTCACTATCTTTCAAAACGGAAATTTTAAAATCTCGTTTTTTTTTTGCCTTTTATGGAAATTAGTGAAGGCATCGCATCAAAGGTGCGCACCTCGCTGCCCACCTTGGTGTGCTCCGAGGTGCCCACCACGGTGCGCAACGCCGGTGCGAACCCGGGAGCGCCCCGATGTGTGCTCCAAGGTGCGGCGTGCACGAAGTCGGACCCCGGTTTGCCCCGGGTGCGCACCTCGCGTGCACCTTGGTGCGCACACCTTGGCTGGGTTGCGCGGCCTGGTGGGCACCATGGTGCGCACCAAGGAGCGCTCCGAAGTGTGCTCCAAGGTGCGGCGTGCACGAAGTCGGAGCCCGGTTTGCCCCGGGTGCGCACCTTCGCCGCGGTGGGCACCATGGCGTGCACGAAGTCGGAGCCCGGTTTGCCCCGGGTGCGCACCTCGCGTGCACCTTCGCCGGGGTGGGCACCTCGGCTGGGTTGCGCGCCCTGGTGCGCACCAAGGAGCGCTCTGAAGTGTGCTCCAAGGTGCGGCGTGCACGAAGTCGGAGCCCGGTTTGCCCCGGGTGTGCACCTCGCGTGCACCTTCGCTGCGGTGGGCACCTTGGCTGGGTTGCGCGCCTTGGTGGGCACCATGCAGTGCACGAAGTCGGAGCCCGGTTTGCCCCGGGCGCGCACCTCCGCCAGGGTGGGCACCTTGGTGCGCACAACTTGCCTGGGCTGCGCACCAGGAAGGGCTCAAGATGGCACCCGCGTTCCGTTTTTTTCACTATCTTTCAGAACGGAAATTTTAAAATATCATTTTTTTTTGCCTTTTCTGGAAATTAGTGAAGGCAGCGCATCAAAGGTGCGCAACGCTGGTGCGAACCTGGGAGCGCTCCGATGTGTGCTCCAAGGTGCGGCGTGCACGAAGTCGGACCCCGGTTTGCCCCGGGTGCGCACCTCGCGTGCACCTTGGTGCGCACACCTTGGCTGGGTTGCGCGCCCTGGTGGGCACCATGGTGCGCACCAAGGAGCGCTCCGAAGTGTGCTCCAAGGTGCGGCGTGCACGAAGTCGGAGCCCGGTTTGCCCCGGGTGCGCACCTCGCGTGCACCTTCGCCGCGGTGGGCACCATGGCGTGCACGAAGTCGGAGCCCGGTTTGCCCCGGGTGCGCACCTCGCGTGCACCTTCGCCGGGGTGGGCACCTTAGTGTGCAGACCTTGGCTGGGTTGCGCGCCCTGGTGGGCACCATGGTGCGCACCAAGGAGCGCTCCGAAGTGTGCTCCAAGGTGCGGCCTGCACGAAGTCGGAGCCCGGTTTGCCCCGGGTGTGCACCTCGGGTGGGCACCTTGGTGCGCATGCCTTGCCTGGGCTGCGCACCAGGGCGGGCTCAAGATGGCACCCGCGTTCCTTTTTTTTCACTATCTTTCAAAACGGAAATTTTAAAATCTCATTTTTTTTTGCCTTTTTCTGGAAATTAGTGAAGGCAGCGCATCAAAGGTGCGCACCTCGCTGCCCACCACGGTGCGCAACGCCGGTGGGCACCCGGGAGTGCTTCGAAGTGTGCTCCAAGGTGCTGCGTGCACGTTGTCGGAGCCCGGTTTGCCCCGGGTGCGCACCTCGCGTGCACCTTCGTCGGGGTGGGCACCTTGGCTGGGTTTGCCCCGGCTGCGCTCCGAAGCGGGGTTATTGGAGCGCCGCCTCTTTTTTTGTCGGAGCGTTTGGTGGGGTTTCTCGCATTGGCTCTTCCGAGGCCCGGTTGCCACCCTGGCGCGCACGAAGTCGGAAGTAGGGTTAATTGCCCGGGTGCGCACCTTTGCCAGGGTGGGCACCTTACCTGGGCTGCGCACCAGGGCGGGCTCAAGATGGCACGCGCGTTCCGTTTTTTTCACTATCTTTCAAAACGGAAATTTTAAAATCTCCTTTTTTTTTTGCCTTTTCTGGAAATTAGTGAAGGCAGCGCATCAAAGGTGCGCACCTCGCTGCCCACCTTGGTGTGCTCTGAGGTGCGCACCCGGGAGCGCTACGAAGTGTGCTCCAAGGTGCGGCGTGCACGTTGTCGGAGCCCGGTTTGCCCCGGGTGCGCACCTCGCCTGCACCTTGGCCGGGGTGGGCACCTTGGCTGGGTTTGCCCAGGGTGCGCTCCGAAGCGGGGTTACTGGAGCGCCCCCTCTTTTTTTGTCAGAGCGTTTGGTGGGGTTTCTCGCATTGGCTCTTCCCAGGCCCGGTTGTTGGGTGCGCTCCCACCCTGGCGCGCGCGAAGTTGGAAGTTGGGTTAATTGCCCGGGCGCGCACCTTCGCCAGGGTGGGCACCTTGGTGCGCACACCTTGGCTGGGCTGCGCACCAGGGCGGGCTCAAGATGGCACCAGCATTCCCTTTTTCTCACTATCTTTCAAAACGGAAATTTTAAAATCTCGTTTTTTTTTTGCCTTTTATGGAAATTAGTGAAGGCATCGCATCAAAGGTGCGCACCTCGCTGCCCACCTTGGTGTGCTCCGAGGTGCCCACCACGGTGCGCAACGCCGGTGCGAACCCGGGAGCGCCCCGATGTGTGCTCCAAGGTGCGGCGTGCACGAAGTCGGACCCCGGTTTGCCCCGGGTGCGCACCTCGCGTGCACCTTGGTGCGCACACCTTGGCTGGGTTGCGCGGCCTGGTGGGCACCATGGTGCGCACCAAGGAGCGCTCCGAAGTGTGCTCCAAGGTGCGGCGTGCACGAAGTCGGAGCCCGGTTTGCCCCGGGTACGCACCTCGCGTGCACCTTCGCCGGGGTGGGCACCTCGGCTGGGTTGCGCGCCCTGGTGCGCACCAAGGAGCGCTCCGAAGTGTGCTCCAAGGTGCGGCGTGCACGAAGTCGGAGCCCGGTTTGCCCCGGGTGCGCACCTTCGCCGCGGTGCGCACCATGGCGTGCACGAAGTCGGAGCCCGGTTTGCCCCGGGTGCGCACCTCGCGTGCACCTTCGGCGGGGTTGCGCGCCCTGGTGGGCACCATGGTGCGCACCAAGGAGCGCTCCGAAGTGTGCTCCAAGGTGCGGCGTGCACGAAGTCGGAGCCCGGTTTGCCCCGGGTGCGCACCTCGCGTGCACCTTCGGCGGGGTTGCGCGCCCTGGTGGGCACCATGGTGCGCACCAAGGAGCGCTCCGAAGTGTGCTCCAAGGTGCGGCGTGCACGAAGTCGGAGCCCGGTTTGCCCCGGGTGCGCACCTCGCGTGCACCTTCGCCGCGGTGGGCACCATGGCGTGCACGAAGTCGGAGCCCGGTTTGCCCCGGGTGCGCACCTCGCGTGCACCTTCGCCGGGGTGGGCACCTCGGCTGGGTTGCGCGCCCTGGTGCGCACCAAGGAGCGCTCCGAAGTGTGCTCCAAGGTGCGGCGTGCACGAAGTCGGAGCCCGGTTTGCCCCGGGTGCGCACCTCGCGTGCACCTTCGCCAGGGTGGGCACCTCGGTGCGCACACCTTCTCAATGTTTTCTTGCCTTTTCTGGAAATTGGTGAAGGCAGCGCATCAAAGGTGCGCACCTCGGTGTGCTCCGAGGTGCGAACCCGAGAGCGCTCCGAGGTGCCCACGAAGTCGAAAGTCGGGTTAATTGCATTGTTTTCCCCGGGTGCGCTCCGAGGTGCGCAACATCGGCGCGCACCAAGGAGGGCTCCGAAGTGTGCTCCAAGGTGCGCACGATGGCGTGCACCTCTGGTGCGCACGATTCGGAGCTCGGTTTGACCGGGGTGCGCACACCTTGGCTGGGTTGCGCACCTTTTGTGCGCTCCAAGGTGCGCACGAAGTCGGAGCTCGGTTTGCCCCGGGTGCGCACCTTCGCCAGGGTGCGCACCTTGATGCGCACGCCTTGGCTGGGCTGCGCACCTTGGTGGGCGCCATGGTGCGCACCTTTCGTGCGCTCCAAGGTGCGCACGAAGTCGGAGCTCGGTTTGCCCCGGGTGCGCACCTTGGTGGGCGCCATGGTGCACTCCGAGGTGCCCAAGATTGGTGCGCACCAAGGAGCGCTCCGAAGTGCGCTCCAAGGTGCGCGCGAAGTCGAAAGTTGGGTTAATTGTCCGGTTTGCCTCGGGTGCGCACCTTGCGTGCACCTTCGCCAGGGTGGGCGCCTTGGTGCGCACACCTTGGCTGGGCTGCGCACACCTTGGCACCCGCGTTTCCTTCATTTTAAATTTTTTTTTTTTACAATCTCTCAAGTGGGAAATTCTATAATCTCAACTTTTTTTGCCTTTTCAGGAAACTTTTGAATGGAGCGCATCATTGGTGCGCTCCGAAGTGTGCTCCAAAGCTCTCTCCAGCTGCGTGCACCTGCCCCGGCCGCGCACCCGGCCCCGCCCAGCTTCGCTCACCTGTCCCGGGCGTCTGGTGCGGAACCTTAGAGTAAGAAACATCACCGTGCACCTTGGCCAACGTGCGCGACTCGACCGAGCGCGCACTGGCCGAGGTGCACACCGATTTCACCTGGGTGCGCGCGCAGCACCTCGGGCGCACCGGGGTGCGCGCACAACGCCCGGGTTGCACCGTGGCCTGTGTGCTCGGGGCGCCTCGGGTGCGCGCTCGGTGTCGCCCCCCGCGCGCGCGGTAGTGCGGGCAGCGCACCCCGGCCCGGCCCGGCCCCGACGAGAACGCAAACGGGCAAAAGGTTTATTCAAATAGCATTGCGACGCCCGGCGAAAAACTAAAAAAGGGTGCAACACCGGGACTTCCCGGGAGGTCACCCATCCCAGTACTACTCCGGCCCAAGCGCGCTTAACTGCGGAGTTCTGATGGGATCCGGTGCACTAACGCTGGTATGATCGCACCCGTTATGAGCTTGTCGCAGTGTGTACTTAGCAAACCGCGACCCACGTGCGAATCCACCCCGGCCACCCACCCCCGTCGAGGTGCACACCCTCCCTCGCGAAGTGCGCCCCGTTCGCCAAGTGTGAGCCCTGCCCGGGTGCGCGCACCTTGCTAGGGCGTCGGGTGTGCACCCGGCCCGGCCTACGTGCGTGCACCTGGAGGGGGCGTCGTGTGCGTGCAGTGTCCCGTCTGCAACGCGGTGCCCACACACCACCTCGGGCGCAACGACCTGCGCTCACATGTGGGCCGAGTGCACCTTGGTGCATGTTCGGGGCGCCTCGGGTGCACGCTCGATCTTGCCCCGGTGCACCAAGGCGCTCGGTTTGCCCCGGGTGCGCACTTGGTGCAAGGTGGGCACCCAAAATAGGGATCAAGCACCAAAACACAAGTTTCGGGATGCAAAATGGGACCCAAGGACCACAAATGCGTTCCAAGACCCATGATGGGTCCACGAGAACAAAAATGTGTTCCGAGACTTAATAAACAAATATTGGGTTTTAG
>NW_026729228.1:105000-127500 GCF_030272615.1 Cryptomeria japonica | reverse complement strand
ACCTCGGCTGGGTTGCGCGCCCTGGTGCGCACCAAGGAGCGCTCCGAAGTGTGCTCCAAGGTGCGGCGTGCACGAAGTCGGAGCCCGGTTTGCCCCGGGTGCGCACCTCGCGTGCACCTTCGCCGCGGTGGGCACCTTGGCTGGGTTGGGCACCATTGAGCGCTCCGAAGTGTGCTCCAAGGTGCGCACCATGGCCCTCCAAGGTGCGCAGCATGGCGTGCACGAAGTCGGAGCCCGGTTTGCCCCGGGTGCGCACCTCGCGTGCACCTTCGCCAGGGTGGGCACCTCGGTGCGCACACCTTCTCAATGTTTTCTTGCCTTTTCTGGAAATTGGTGAAGGCAGCGCATCAAAGGTGCGCACCTCGGTGTGCTCCGAGGTGCGAACCCGAGAGCGCTCCGAGGTGCCCACGAAGTCGAAAGTCGGGTTAATTGCATTGTTTTCCCCGGGTGCGCTCCGAGGTGCGCAACATCGGTGCGCACCAAGGAGGGCTCCGAAGTGTGCTCCAAGGTGCGCACGATTCGGAGCTCGGTTTGCCCGGGGTGCGCACACCTTGGCTGGGTTGCGCACCCTTTGTGCGCTCCAAGGTGCGCACGAAGTCGGAGCTCGGTTTGCCCCGGGTGCGCACCTTCGCCAGGGTGCGCACCTTGATGCGCACGCCTTGGCTGGGCTGCGCACCTTGGTGGGCGCCATGGTGCGCACCTTTCGTGCGCTCCAAGGTGCGCACGAAGTCGGAGCTCGGTTTGCCCCGGGTGCGCACCTTGGTGGGCGCCATGGTGCACTCCGAGGTGCCCAAGATTGGTGCGCACCAAGGAGCGCTCCGAAGTGCGCTCCAAGGTGCGCAGGTGCGCGCGAAGTCGAAAGTTGGGTTAATTGTCCGGTTTGCCTCGGGTGCGCACCTTGCGTGCACCTTCGCCAGGGTGGGCGCCTTGGTGCGCACACCTTGGCTGGGCTGCGCACCCGGGCGCGCACACCTTGGCACCCGCGTTTCCTTCATTTTAAATTTTTTTTTTTTACAATCTCTCAAGTGGGAAATTCTATAATCTCAACTTTTTTTGCCTTTTCAGGAAACTTTTGAATGGAGCGCATCATTGGTGCGCTCCGAAGTGTGCTCCAAGGTGCGCACCTCTGGTGTGCTCCAAAGCTCTCTCCAGCTGCGTGCACCTGCCCCGGCCGCGCACCCGGCCCCGCCCAGCTTCGCTCACCTGTCCCGGGCGTCTGGTGCGGAACCTTAGAGTAAGAAACATCACCGTGCACCTTGGCCAACGTGCGCGACTCGACCGAGCGCGCACTGGCCGAGGTGCACACCGATTTCACCTGGGTGCGCGCGCAGCACCTCGGGCGCACCGGGGTGCGCGCACAACGCCCGGGTTGCACCGTGGCCTGTGTGCTCGGGGCGCCTCGGGTGCGCGCTCGGTGTCGCCCCCGCGCGCGCGGTAGTGCGGGCAGCGCACCCCGGCCCGGCCCGGCCCCGACGAGAACGCAAACGGGCAAAAGGTTTATTCAAATAGCATTGCGACGCCCGGCGAAAAACTAAGAAAGGGTGCAACACCGGGACTTCCCGGGAGGTCACCCATCCCAGTACTACTCCGGCCCAAGCGCGCTTAACTGCGGAGTTCTGATGGGATCCGGTGCACTAACGCTGGTATGATCGCACCCGTTATGAGCTTGTCGCAGTGTGTACTTAGCAAACCGCGACCCACGTGCGAATCCACCCCGGCCACCCACCCCCGTCGAGGTGCACACCCTCCCTCGCGAAGTGCGCCCCGTTCGCCAAGTGTGAGCCCTGCCCGGGTGCGCGCACCTTGCTAGGGCGTCGGGTGTGCACCCGGCCCGGCCTACGTGCGTGCACCTGGACGGGGCGTCGTGTGCGTGCAGTGTCCCGTCTGCAACGCGGTGCCCACACACCACCTCGGGCGCAACGACCTGCGCTCACATGTGGGCCGAGTGCACCTTGGTGCATGTTCGGGGCGCCTCGGGTGCACGCTCGATCTTGCCCCGGTGCACCAAGGCGCTCGGTTTGCCCCGGGTGCGCACTTGGTGCAAGGTGGGCACCCAAAATAGGGATCAAGCACCAAAACACAAGTTTCGGGATGCAAAATGGGACCCAAGGACCACAAATGCGTTCCAAGACCCATGATGGGTCCACGAGAACAAAAATGTGTTCCGAGACTTAATAAACAAATATTGGGTTTTAGGAGAAGAAACATGCTCTGATGCCCAAAACGAGAATCGACCCCGAAAAGGCCACAGGCCAAAAGTGGGATGCGAGACAAAAAAAAATGGGACCCGAGGACCAAAATTGGGTTCCCAGGTCGAAGACAGGGCAACCGGACAAGAAACGACCTCTAAGGCTCGAAATGAGTCCCGACGACTAAAACTTGACAAGAAGCACCCATCAGGCACCCAACTCGACACCCATGGGATGCCGACCCACCCGGGCTTCCACCTAGCACACCTTGGCACCCACCCACCCTCGCACCCAACCTCGCACCCAACTTAGCACCTTTGAACCCACATTGGCACTCACCCTGACCCTGGCACCTTGGAACCCACATTGGCACTCACCTTGACCCTGGCACCCACCTTTGCACTCACCTTGGGACCCACCCTGGCTCCCACCTCGGCACCCACCCAGACACCCACCTTGGTTCCTTGGCACCCACCTTGGATCCTTGGCACCCACCCCGACACCCACCTTGGCACGCAACTTGGCTACTTGCCACCCACCTTGGCTCCTTGACGCCCACCCCGACAACCACCCCGTGACCTACCCTGGCTAGGGTTGGTGCACACCCACCCTGGTGCCCACCTTGGCACCCACCCCATGACCCACCTTGGCACGCACCTTAGTACCCACCCCGTTACCCACCCTAGGACCCACCCCGTGACCCACCTTGGCCAGGGTGGGTGCCTTGGTGCGCACAACTTGCCTGGGCTGCACACCAGGGCGGGCTCAAGATGGCACCCGCGTTCCGTTTTTTTCACTATCTTTCAAAACGGAAATTTTAAAATCTCGTTTTTTTTTTTTTTTTGCCTTTTCTGGAAATTAGTGAAGGCAGCGCATCAAAGGTGCGCAATGCTGGTGCGAACCCGGGAGCGCTCCGATGTGTGCTCCAAGGTGCGGCGTGCACGAAGTCCGAGCCCGGCTTGCCCCGGGTGCGCACCTCGCGTGCACCTTCGCCGGGGTGAGCACCTTGGCTGGGTTGCGCGCCCTGGTGCGCACCAAGGAGCGCTCTGAAGTGTGCTCCAAGGTGCGGCGTGCACGAAGTCGGAGCTCGGTTTGCCCCGGGTGTGCACCTCGGGTGCGCACCTCGCGTGCACCTTCGCTGCGGTGGGCACCTTGGCTGGGTTGCGCGCCTTGGTGGGCACCATGCAGTGCACGAAGTCGGAGCCCGGTTTGCCCCGGGCGCGCACCTCCGCCAGGGTGGGCACCTTGGTGCGCACAACTTGCCTGGGCTGCGCACCAGGAAGGGCTCAAGATGGCACCCGCGTTCCGTTTTTTTCACTATCTTTCAGAACGGAAATTTTAAAATATCGTTTTTTTTTGCCTTTTCTGGAAATTAGTGAAGGCAGCGCATCAAAGGTGCGCAACGCTGGTGCGAACCTGGGAGCGCTCCGATGTGTGCTCCAAGGTGCGGCGTGCACGAAGTCGGAGCCCGGTTTGCCCCGGGTGCGCCCTGGTGGGCACCATGGTGCGCACCAAGGAGCGCTCCGAAGTGTGCTCCAAGGTGCGGCCTGCACGAAGTCGGAGCCCGGTTTGCCCCGGGTGTGCACCGCGGGTGGGCACCTTGGTGCGCATGCCTTGCCTGGGCTGCGCACCAGGGCGGGCTCAAGATGGCACCCGCGTTCCGTTTTTTTCACTATCTTTCAAAACGGAAATTTTAAAATCTCATTTTTTTTTGCCTTTTCTGGAAATTAGTGAAGGCAGCGCATCAAAGGTGCGCACCTCGCTGCCCACCACGGTGCGCAACGCCGGTGGGCACCCGGGAGTGCTTCGAAGTGTGCTCCAAGGTGCTGCGTGCACGTTGTCGGAGCCCGGTTTGCCCCGGGTGCGCACCTCGCGTGCACCTTCGTCGGGGTGGGCACCTTGGCTGGGTTTGCCCCGGCTGCGCTCCGAAGCGGGGTTATTGGAGCGCCGCCTCTTTTTTTGTCGGAGCGTTTGGTGGGGTTTCTCGCATTGGCTCTTCCCAGGCCCGGTTGCCACCCTGGCGCGCACGAAGTCGGAAGTAGGGTTAATTGCCCGGGTGCGCACCTTTGCCAGGGTGGGCACCTTACCTGGGCTGTGCACCCGGGCGGGCTCAAGATGGCACCCGCGTTCCGTTTTTTTCACTATCTTTCAAAACGGAAATTTTAAAATCTCCTCTTTTTTTTGCCTTTTCTGGAAATTAGTGAAGGCAGCGCATCAAAGGTGCGCACCTCGCTGCCCACCTTGGTGTGCTCTGAGGTGCGCACCCGGGAGCGCTACGAAGTGTGCTCCAAGGTGCGGCGTGCACGTTGTCGGAGCCCGGTTTGCCCCGGGTGCGCACCTCGCCTGCACCTTGGCCGGGGTGGGCACCCTGGCTGGGTTTGCCCAGGGTGCGCTCCGAAGCGGGGTTACTGGAGCGCCCCCTCTTTTTTTGTCAGAGCGTTTGGTGGGGTTTCTCGCATTGGCTCTTCCCAGGCCCGGTTGTTGGGTGCGCTCCCACCCTGGCGCGCGCGAAGTTGGAAGTTGGGTTAATTGCCCGGGCGCGCACCTTCGCCAGGGTGGGCACCTTGGTGCGCACACCTTGGCTGGGCTGCGCACCAGGGCGGGCTCAAGATGGCACCAGCATTCCCTTTTTCTCACTATCTTTCAAAACGGAAATTTTAAAATCTCGTTTTCTTTTGCCTTTTATGGAAATTAGTGAAGGCATCGCATCAAAGGTGCGCACCTCGCTGCCCACCTTGGTGTGCTCCGAGGTGCCCACCACGGTGCGCTCCGAGGTGCCCACCACGGTGCGCAACGCCGGTGCGAACCCGGGAGCGCCCCGATGTGTGCTCCAAGGTGCGGCGTGCACGAAGCCGGACCCCGGTTTGCCCCGGGTGCGCACCTCGCGTGCACCTTGGTGCGCACACCTTGGCTGGGTTGCGCGGCCTGGTGGGCACCATGGTGCGCACCAAGGAGCGCTCCGAAGTGTGCTCCAAGGTGCGGCGTGCACGAAGTCCTAGCCCGGTTTGCCCCGGGTGCGCACCTTCGCCGCGGTGGGCACCATGGCGTGCACGAAGTCGGAGCCCGGTTTGCCCCGGGTGCGCACCTCGCGTGCACCTTCGCCGGGGTGGGCACCTCGGCTGGGTTGCGCGCCCTGGTGCGCACCAAGGAGCGCTCCGAAGTGTGCTCCAAGGTGCGGCGTGCACGAAGTCGGAGCCCGGTTTGCCCCGGGTGCGCACCTTCGCCGCGGTGGGCACCCTGGTGCGCACCATGGCGTGCACGAAGTCGGAGCCCGGTTTGCCCCGGGTGCGCACCTCGCGTGCACCTTCGGCGGGGTTGCGCGCCCTGGTGCGCACCAAGGAGCGCTCCGAAGTGTGCTCCAAGGTGCGGCGTGCACGAAGTCGGAGCCCGGTTTGCCCCGGGTGCGCACCTCGCGTGCACCTTCGGCGGGGTTGCGCGCCCTGGTGGGCACCATGGTGCGCACCAAGGAGCGCTCCGAAGTGTGCTCCAAGGTGCGGCGTGCACGAAGTCGGAGCCCGGTTTGCCCCGGGTGCGCACCTCGCGTGCACCTTCGCCGCGGTGGGCACCATGGCGTGCACGAAGTCGGAGCCCGGTTTGCCCCGGGTGCGCACCTCGCGTGCACCTTCGCCGGGGTGGGCACCTCGGCTGGGTTGCGCGCCCTGGTGCGCACCAAGGAGCGCTCCGAAGTGTGCTCCAAGGTGCGGCGTGCACGAAGTCGGAGCCCGGTTTGCCCCGGGTGCGCACCTCGCGTGCACCTTCGCCGCGGTGGGCACCATGGCGTGCACGAAGTCGGAGCCCGGTTTGCCTCGGGTGCGCACCCCGCGTGCACCTTCGCCGGGGTGGGCACCTCGGCTGGGTTGCGCGCCCTGGTGCGCACCAAGGAGCGCTCCGAAGTGTGCTCCAAGGTGCGGCGTGCACGAAGTCGGAGCCCGGTTTGCCCCGGGTGCGCACCTCGCGTGCACCTTCGCCGCGGTGGGCACCTTGGCTGGGTTGGGCACCATTGAGCGCTCCGAAGTGTGCTCCAAGGTGCGCACCATGGCCCTCCAAGGTGCGCAGCATGGCGTGCACGAAGTCGGAGCCCGGTTTGCCCCGGGTGCGCACCTCGCGTGCACCTTCGCCAGGGTGGGCACCTCGGTGCGCACACCTTCTCAATGTTTTCTTGCCTTTTCTGGAAATTGGTGAAGGCAGCGCATCAAAGGTGCGCACCTCGGTGTGCTCCGAGGTGCGAACCCGAGAGCGCTCCGAGGTGCCCACGAAGTCGAAAGTCGGGTTAATTGCATTGTTTTCCCCGGGTGCGCTCCGAGGTGCGCAACATCGGTGCGCACCAAGGAGGGCTCCGAAGTGTGCTCCAAGGTGCGCACGATTCGGAGCTCGGTTTGCCCGGGGTGCGCACACCTTGGCTGGGTTGCGCACCCTTTGTGCGCTCCAAGGTGCGCACGAAGTCGGAGCTCGGTTTGCCCCGGGTGCGCACCTTCGCCAGGGTGCGCACCTTGATGCGCACGCCTTGGCTGGGCTGCGCACCTTGGTGGGCGCCATGGTGCGCACCTTTCGTGCGCTCCAAGGTGCGCACGAAGTCGGAGCTCGGTTTGCCCCGGGTGCGCACCTTGGTGGGCGCCATGGTGCACTCCGAGGTGCCCAAGATTGGTGCGCAACAAGGAGCGCTCCGAAGTGCGCTCCAAGGTGCGCAGGTGCGCGCGAAGTCGAAAGTTGGGTTAATTGTCCGGTTTGCCTCGGGTGCGCACCTTGCGTGCACCTTCGCCAGGGTGGGCGCCTTGGTGCGCACACCTTGGCTGGGCTGCGCACCCGGGCGCGCACACCTTGGCACCCGCGTTTCCTTCATTTTAAATTTTTTTTTTTTACAATCTCTCAAGTGGGAAATTCTATAATCTCAACTTTTTTTGCCTTTTCAGGAAACTTTTGAATGGAGCGCATCATTGGTGCGCTCCGAAGTGTGCTCCAAGGTGCGCACCTCTGGTGTGCTCCAAAGCTCTCTCCAGCTGCGTGCACCTGCCCCGGCCGCGCACCCGGCCCCGCCCAGCTTCGCTCACCTGTCCCGGGCGTCTGGTGCGGAACCTTAGAGTAAGAAACATCACCGTGCACCTTGGCCAACGTGCGCGACTCGACCGAGCGCGCACTGGCCGAGGTGCACACCGATTTCACCTGGGTGCGCGCGCAGCACCTCGGGCGCACCGGGGTGCGCGCACAACGCCCGGGTTGCACCGTGGCCTGTGTGCTCGGGGCGCCTCGGGTGCGCGCTCGGTGTCGCCCCCGCGCGCGCGGTAGTGCGGGCAGCGCACCCCGGCCCAGCCCGGCCCCGACGAGAACGCAAACGGGCAAAAGGTTTATTCAAATAGCATTGCGACGCCCGGCGAAAAACTAAGAAAGGGTGCAACACCGGGACTTCCCGGGAGGTCACCCATCCTAGTACTACTCCGGCCCAAGCGCGCTTAACTGCGGAGTTCTGATGGGATCCGGTGCACTAACGCTGGTATGATCGCACCCGTTATGAGCTTGTCGCAGTGTGTACTTAGCAAACCGCGACCCACGTGCGAATCCACCCCGGCCACCCACCCCCGTCGAGGTGCACACCCTCCCTCGCGAAGTGCGCCCCGTTCGCCAAGTGTGAGCCCTGCCCGGGTGCGCGCACCTTGCTAGGGCGTCGGGTGTGCACCCGGCCCGGCCTACGTGCGTGCACCTGGACGGGGCGTCGTGTGCGTGCAGTGTCCCGTCTGCAACGCGGTGCCCACACACCACCTCGGGCGCAACGACCTGCGCTCACATGTGGGCCGAGTGCACCTTGGTGCATGTTCGGGGCGCCTCGGGTGCACGCTCGATCTTGCCCCGGTGCACCAAGGCGCTCGGTTTGCCCCGGGTGCGCACTTGGTGCAAGGTGGGCACCCAAAATAGGGATCAAGCACCAAAACACAAGTTTCGGGATGCAAAATGGGACCCAAGGACCACAAATGCGTTCCAAGACCCATGATGGGTCCACGAGAACAAAAATGTGTTCCGAGACTTAATAAACAAATATTGGGTTTTAGGAGAAGAAACATGCTCTGATGCCCAAAACGAGAATCGACCCCGAAAAGGCCACAGGCCAAAAGTGGGATGCGAGACAAAAAAAAATGGGACCCGAGGACCAAAATTGGGTTCCCAGGTCGAAGACAGGGCAACCGGACAAGAAACGACCTCTAAGGCTCGAAATGAGTCCCGACGACTAAAACTTGACAAGAAGCACCCATCAGGCACCCAACTCGACACCCATGGGATGCCGACCCACCCGGGCTTCCACCTAGCACACCTTGGCACCCACCCACCCTCGCACCCAACCTCGCACCCAACTTAGCACCTTTGAACCCACATTGGCACTCACCCTGACCCTGGCACCTTGGAACCCACATTGGCACTCACCTTGACCCTGGCACCCACCTTTGCACTCACCTTGGGACCCACCCTGGCTCCCACCTCGGCACCCACCCAGACACCCACCTTGGTTCCTTGGCACCCACCTTGGATCCTTGGCACCCACCCCGACACCCACCTTGGCACGCAACTTGGCTACTTGCCACCCACCTTGGCTCCTTGACGCCCACCCCGACAACCACCCCGTGACCTACCCTGGCTAGGGTTGGTGCACACCCACCCTGGTGCCCACCTTGGCACCCACCCCATGACCCACCTTGGCACGCACCTTAGTACCCACCCTGTTACCCACCCTAGGACCCACCCCGTGACCCACCTTGGCCAGGGTGGGTGCACCCACCCTGGTGCCCACCTTGGCACCCACCCATCCTAGCACCCAGCCTGTGACCGGGCTTGGAACCCAACCTTGCACCCGTCTTGGCCAGTGTGGGTGCGCACCCATCCTGGCACCCACGTTGTGACACACCCTTTAACCCACGCACCCTAGCAGCCACGTTGGCACCCACCTTGGAACACAACCTAGCAACTTGGCACCCACCCCGTGACCCACCTTGGCATCCACCATAGCAGTCGCCCACTTGGCACCCACCTTGGAACCCAAGTTGGCACCCACCTCGGCACCCACCTTGACACTTGTGGACCCACCTTGCCACTCACCCTAGCATCGACCCATCCTAGCACCCACCCTGGCACCTTTGCACCCTAGCACTCACCCATCCTAGCACCTAACCTGTGACCCACCTTGACACTCACCCTCGCACCCACCTTGGAACCCAACCTAGCACCCACCCACCCTGACACCAACCCTAGCACCTACCCACCCTTGCACCCACCCTGTGACCCATCTTGGCACCCACCCATCCTACCACTCAACCTATCACCCACCTTCTCACCCACCTTGGCATCCACCTTAGCACCCACCCACACTGGCACCTTGGCACCCACCTCGGGCAAGGTGGGTGCACACCCACCCTGACACCCAATTTAGAACCAACCGAGCATGTTACCCACCTTGGCACCCACATTGCAGCCCACCCTAGTACCCACCCTATGACCCACATTGGCATCCACACCCTAGCACCCAGGCACCTCGACACCCGCCTTGACACGCACCCTAGCACTAAACCTGTGACCCACCTTGGAACTCACCCTAGAACCCACCCACCCTGTGAACCACCTTGGCATCCACCTTAGCACCCACCCACCTTGGCACCCACTCTAGCACTCACCCATCCTAACACCCAACTTGTTACCCACCTTGGCACCCGCCCTCGCGTCCACCTTGAAACCCACCCTAGCACCCACCCACGCAGGAGCCCACCTTGGCACCCAACCTAACACCCACGCATCCTGGCACCCAACTTGTGACCCACCTTGGAACCCACCCTAGTACCCACCTTTGAACCCACTATATCACCAACCCACCTTGGCACCCACCCTATGACCCTCTTTGGAATCCACCCTAGCACGCACCCACCCTGGCACCCACCATGGAGCGCACCCTAGCACCCACCCACCTCGGCACGCACCTCAACACCCACCTTGGTGTGCGCACTGCGCCAACCTCTCAAAGACCCTATGTGGTGCGCTCCAAAGTGTACACCTTTGGTGCGCTCCAAGGTGCGCACCTTTGGTGCACACCGAGGTGCACACCAAAGTGTGCACCGAGGTGAGCACCAAAGTGCACTCCAAGGTGCACACCAAGGCGTGCACCTTTGGTGCGGTCAATGCAAACGAATTCGGAAGTTGGGGTCGATGTCCTAATCGCTGCTGCAGACTACACGTATGAGAATCGGACAAATAGCTTTATATAGGGGAGGTGTTGCGTTTGATGGGTCGACTCCCCTGGTTGTGTGCACTGCACCAACTTCAAAGACCCTGTCTTGTTTAAGAAGTCAAAAGTTGGGGTGGATGTCCTAATCATTGCTGCAGTCTACGCATGTATGAGAATCAGACAAATAGCTTATATAGGGGAGGTGTTGCATTCGGTGGGTTGACTCCCCTGGTTGTGCGCACTGCGCCAACCTCAAAGACCCCGCATAGCAGAAGAAGTCGGAAGTCGGATTTTGGTGAGCACCAAGGCGTGCACCTTTGGTGCGGTCAACGCAGACGAATTCAGAAGTTGGGGTGGATGTCCTAATCGTTGTTGCAGGCTACACATGTATGAGAATCAGACAAATAGCTTATATAGGGGAGGTGTTGGGTTTGATGGGTCAACTCCCTTGGTTGTGCGCATTACGCCAACCTCAAAGACCTTGTTTTCGTTAAGAAGTCAAAAGTTGGGGTCAATGTCCTAATGGCTCCTGTAGGCTACACATGTATGAGAATCGGACAAATAGCTTATATAGGGGAGGTGTTGGGTTTGATGGGTCGACTCCCCTGGTTGTGCGCATTACGTCAACCTCAAAGACCTTGTTTTCGTTAAGAAGTCAAAAGTTGGGGTCGATGTCCTAATTGCTCCTGTAGACTACACATGTATGAGAATCAGACAAATAGCTTATATAGGGGAGGTGTTGGGTTTGATGGGTTGACTCCCCTAGTTGTTCGCATTACACCAACCTCAAAGACCTTGTTTTCGTTTAGAAGCCGAAAGTTGGGGTCGATGTCCTAATTGCTCCTGCAGGCTACGCATGTATGAGAATCAGACAAATAGCTTATATAGGGGAGGTGTTGGGTTTGATGGGTCGACTCCCCTGGTTGTGCGCATTGCGCCAACCTCAAAGACCCTGCATTGCGGATGAAGTCGAAAGTCAGAGTTTGGTGTGCTACAAGGTGTGGTCGAAGGTGCTCACCTAGGTGTGCACCTTTGGAGCGCAGGAAAAGTGCCCTCCAAAAGTGCGCACCTTTGGAGTGCACAAAAGTGCCCTCCAAAAGTGCGCACCTTTGGAGCGCACAAAAGTGCCCTCCAAAAAGTGCCCTCCAAAAGTGCGCACCTTTGGAGCGCACAAAAGTGCCCTCCAAAAAGTGCCCTCCAAAAGTGCGCACCTTTGGAGTGCAGAAAAGTGCCCTCCAAAAAGTGCCCTCCAAAAGTGTGCACCTTTGGAGTGCACAAAAGTGCCCTCCAAAAGTGCGCACCTTTGGAGCGCAGAAAAGTGCCCTCCAAAAAGTGCCCTCCAAAAGTGCGCACCTTTGGAGCGCAGAAAAGTGCCCTCCAAAAAGTGCCCTCCAAAAGTGCGCACCTTTGGAGCGCAGAAAAGTGCCCTCCAAAAAGTGCCCTCCAAAAGTGCGCACCTTTGGAGCGCAGAAAAGTGCCCTCCAAAAAGTGCCCTCCAAAAGTGCGCACCTTTGGAGCGCACAAAAGTGCCCTCCAAAAAGTGCCCTCCAAAAGTGCGCACCTTTGGAGCGCACAAAAGTGCCCTCCAAAAGTGCGCACCTTTGGAGCGCACAAAAGTGCCCTCCAAAAGTGCGCACTTTTGGTGCGCACCAAGGCGCTGGTTCGGTCGTTGCAGGCGAGTTCGGAAGTTGGGGTCGATGTCCTGAGCGGAGGTGCAAACTACACAGGTGTCGGAATCGGACAAATAGCTTATATAGGGGAGGTGTATGCTTCGATGGGTCGACTCCCCAGGTTGAGCGCACCGCGCCAACCTCAAAGACCCTACGGTATGGATGAAGTCGGAAGTTGGGTCCGATGACCGATTCGATTAGTAGGTATGCTCATGAGGTCGGAATTTGGGTCCGATGACCTGCCATGTGCAGGAAGGCGAATGTTGGCACTGTGCGTTGCAAGGTGCACACCAAGGTGCTGGTGCGGTCTTTTTAGTCGAGTTCGGAAGTTGGGGTCGATGTCCTGATCGGAGGTGCAAGCTACACAGGTGTGGGAATCGGACAAATAGCTTATATAGGGGAGGTGTATGCTTCGTTGGGTCGACTCCCCGGGTTGAGCGCACCGCGCCAACCTCAAAGACCCTACGGTATGGATGAAGTCGGAAGTTGGGTCCGATGACCGATTCGATATGTAGGCATACTCGCGAGGTCGGAATTTGGGTCCGATGACCTGCCATGTGCAGGAAGGCGAATGTTGGCACTGTGCGTTGCAAGGTGCGCACCAAGGCGCTGGTTCGGTCGTTGCAGGCGAGTTCGGAAGTTGGGGTCGATGTCCTGATCGGAGGTGCAAACTACACAGGTGTGGGAATCGGACAAATAGCTTATATAGGGGAGGTGTATGCTTCGTTGGGTCGACTCCCCGGGTTGAGCGCACCGCGCCAACCTCAAAGACCCTACGGTATGGATGAAGTCGGAAGTTGTGTCCGATGACCGATTCGATATGTAGGCATACTCGCGAGGTCGGAATTTGGGTCCGATGACCTGCCATGTGCAGGAAGGCGAATGTTGGGACTGTGCGTCGCAAGGTGCGCACCAAGGCGCTGGTGCCGTCGTTGCAGTCGAGTTCGGAAGTTGGGGTCGATGTCCTGGTCAGAGGTGCAAACTACACAGGTGTGGGAATCGGACAAATAGCTTATATAGGGGAGGTGTATGCTTCGATGGGTCGACTCCCCGGGTTGAGCGCACCGCGCCAACCTCAAAGACCCTACAGTATGGATGAAGTCGGAAGTTGGGTCCGATGACCGATTCGATACGTAGGCATATTGGCGAGGTCTGAATTTGTGTCCGATGACCTGCCATGCGCAGGAAGGCGGAATTTGGGTCCGATGACCGAGTTGATGGCGTGCCATGCGCAGAAAGGCGGAATTTGGGTCCGATGACCGAGTTGATGTTGATGGCCCGCCATGCACAGGAAGGCGGAATTTGGGTCCGATGACCGATTTGAAGGCGTGCCATGCGCAGAAAGGCGGAGTTTGGGTCCGATGACCGAGTTGATATTGATGGCCCGCCATGCGCAGGAAGGCGGAATTTGGGTCCGATGACCTGACATACGCATGGAGTCCGACTCGGGGGCCGATGTTCGATTCGATGACTTGCATTGTGGGTAAAGTCGGAAGTTGTGGTCTTTGACCCGATTCGATGACCAGACTTCGGCTGCTTGAGAATCGGACAAATAACTTATATAGGGGAGGTAGTGTTCTCGAGCATCCTCCCCCCGTGCCCGTTTATGTCGATTGATGCTGGTGCTCGACTGGTTGGAGCGCTCGGATGCAAAAATCTTGCACCAGGATTTATCGATTGTGATGGACACGGCAAGTCTCCTGATTGCTATGCAGGAGCTCATCGTGAATCTCTATGCGGCCTTGGTATGGACTCGACCTGCGGAATGGTTCGGCAATGGTAGTCGCTCCAACACGTCCTTGCAATGGCCACAGAGGTGATTCGACTAGAGCTCCAGTCTAGCTTTTGGGTTGCTTGGCGGACTGGTATAGCCGCGATCGAGTTCCGGCCATGAACGTTTTAGATAGCTCTTGGGCTTTCTGGGACGGAAGTCGGAAGTTTGGGCTGTTGTCCGATTTGATGACCATTCTTCGGATGTGTGAGAATCGGACAAATAACTTATATAGGGGACTGTGTTGTCTCACGCAGCCCCCTCCGTGCCCCTCTATCTCGACCGATGTTGGTGCTTGAAAGGGTTGGGATCGCTCGGATTTATAAACGTGCACCACCATTTGTCGAGTGTGAGGGACGCGGCAGGTCTCCTAAATGCTATACGGGCGCTCTCTGAGAATCTCTATCCGGCCTCGACACAGACTAGTCTTGCTGAATGGTTTGGCACTGGTAGTCGATCCAACACGTCGTTGTTGTGGCCGCCTAGGCGATTCGATTCGAGCCCCCGTCTAGCTTTTGGGTTGCTTGGCGGATTTTGCCCTATCCGCAAGTGAGCTCGGTCCCTAAACGTTCGAGAAACCCGATTGCTATGCGCCGACTCTCTTTCTTGCGAGCCTCCATCTAGCTTTTGGGTCTCTACGGAACGGAAGTCGGAATCTGGGACCGTTGTTTGATTCGACGAGGCAGACTACGGTTGTGCGAGAATCGGACAAATAACTTATATAGGGGAGGTGTTGACTGGAGCATTCTCCCCCGTGCCCCTCTAACTCGACCAATGCTGGCGCTCGAACGGTGGTAGCGCTCGGATTTTCGTTGAGCGCCAGCATTGGTCGATTTAGAGGGGCATGCGAGATTCCCGAATGCTATGCGAGGGCTCTAACGGAAATGTCTATTGGTTTCGGTATGGATGCAATTGCGAGTGGTTCGGCAAAGGTAGTCGTTCCGATGCGTCCATGTCGTGGCCAAATCGATAATTCGATTTGAGCCCTCGTATAGCATTTGGGTCTCTCGATGTGATTCCGCATTCCAGTCCCTTTGGGCACTGCTTGAGCCGCATCCCAGGGGGTTCCCTTCCCAATAATCTGCCTCGCAACCCGATTGCTATGCGGTGAGGCTCCTCGGCCGCCTCGGAACTATCTGTGTATCAGACGCATCGCGGGATAAGGGGTTGGCAACGGTAGTCGCCCCAAGCGCGTCCGATGCTTGGACCATTCCGAGGCGGCCCTGAAGCCTCTTCCGTCTAGCCGTTGGGTCCTTCTCGCCGCATCCCTTGCCTCGCACCCCGATTGCTATGCGGTGAGGCTCCTCGGCCGCCTTGGAACTATCTGTGTATCAGACGCATCGCGGGATAAGGGGTTGTCACTGGTAGTCGCCCCAAGCGCGTCCGATGCTTGGACCATTCCGAGGCGGCCCTGAAGCCTCTTCCGTCTAGCCGTTGGGTCCTTCTCGCCGCATCCCTCGACTCGCACCCCGATTGCTATGCGGTGAGGCTCCTCGGCCGCCTTGGAACTATCTGTGTATCGGACGCGTCGCGGGATAAGGGGTTGTCACTGGTAGTCGCCCCAAGCGCGTCCGATGCTTGGACCATTCCGAGGCGGCCCTGAAGCCTCTTCCGTCTAGCCGTTGGGTCCTTCTCGCCGCATCCCTCGCCTCGCACCCCGATTGCTATGCGGTGAGGCTCCTCGGCCGCCTTGGAACTATCTGTGTATCGGACGCGTCGCGGGATAAGGGGTTGTCACTGGTAGTCGCCCCAAGCGCGTGCGATGCATGGACCATTCCCAGGCGGCCCTGAAGCCTCTTCCGTCTAGCCGTTGGGTCCTTCTCGCCGCATCCCTCGCCTCGCACCCCGATTGCTATGCGGTGAGGCTCCTCGGCCGCCTTGGAACTATCTGTGTATCGGACGCGTCGCGGGATAAGGGGTTGTCACTGGTAGTCGCCCCAAGCGCGTGCGATGCTTGGACCATTCCGAGGCGGCCCTGAAGCCTCTTCCGTCTAGCCGTTGGGTCCTTCTCGCCGCATCCCTCGCCTCGCACCCCGATTGCTATGCGGTGAGGCTCCTCGGCCGCCTTGGAACTATCTGTGTATCGGACGCGTCGCGGGATAAGGGGTTGTCACTGGTAGTCGCCCCAAGCGCGTGCGATGCTTGGACCATTCCGAGGCGGCCCTGAAGCCTCTTCCGTCTAGCCGTTGGGTCCTTCTCGCCGCATCCCTCGCCTCGCACCCCGATTGCTATGCGGTGAGGCTCCTCGGCCGCCTTGGAACTATCTGTGTATCGGACGCGTCGCGGGATAAGGGGTTGTCACTGGTAGTCGCCCCAAGCGCGTCCGATGCTTGGACCATTCCGAGGCGGCCCTGAAGCCTCTTCCGTCTAGCCGTTGGGTCCTTCTCGCCGCATCCCTCGCCTCGCACCCCGATTGCTATGCGGTGAGGCTCCTCGGCCGCCTTGGAACTATCTGTGTATCGGACGCATCGCGGGATAAGGGGTTGTCACTGGTAGTCGCCCCAAGCGCGTCCGATGCTTGGACCATTCCGAGGCGGCCCTGAAGCCTCTTCCGTCTAGCCGTTGGGTCCTTCTCGCCGCATCCCTCGCCTCGCACCCCGATTGCTATGCGGTGAGGCTCCTCGGCCGCCTTGGAACTATCTGTGTATCGGACGCGTCGCGGGATAAGGGGTTGTCACTGGTAGTCGCCCCAAGCGCGTCCGATGCTTGGACCATTCCGAGGCGGCCCTGAAGCCTCTTCCGTCTAGCCGTTGGGTCCTTCTCGCCGCATCCCTCGCCTCGCACCCCGATTGCTATGCGGTGAGGCTCCTCGGCCGCCTTGGAACTATCTGTGTATCGGACGCGTCGCGGGATAAGGGGTTGTCACTGGTAGTCGCCCCAAGCGCGTCCGATGCTTGGACCATTCCGAGGCGGCCCTGAAGCCTCTTCCGTCTAGCCGTTGGGTCCTTCTCGCCGCATCCCTCGCCTCGCACCCCGATTGCTATGCGGTGAGGCTCCTCGGCCGCCTTGGAACTATCTGTGTATCGGACGCGTCGCGGGATAAGGGGTTGTCACTGGTAGTCGCCCCAAGCGCGTCCGATGCTTGGACCATTCCGAGGCGGACCTGAAGCCTCTTCCGTCTAGCCGTTGGGTCCTTCTCGCCGCATCCCTCGCCTCGCACCCCGATTGCTATGCGGTGAGGCTCCTCGGCCGCCTTGGAACTATCTGTGTATCGGACGCGTCGCGGGATAAGGGGTTGTCACTGGTAGTCGCCCCAAGCGCGTCCGATGCTTGGACCATTCCGAGGCGGCCCTGAAGCCTCTTCCGTCTAGCCGTTGGGTCCTTCTCGCCGCATCCCTCGCCTCGCACCCCGATTGCTATGCGGTGAGGCTCCTCGGCCGCCTTGGAACTATCTGTGTATCGGACGCGTCGCGGGATAAGGGGTTGTCACTGGTAGTCGCCCCAAGCGCGTCCGATGCTTGGACCATTCCGAGGCGGCCCTGAAGCCTCTTCCGTCTAGCCGTTGGGTCCTTCTCGCCGCATCCCTCGCCTCGCACCCCGATTGCTATGCGGTGAGGCTCCTCGGCCGCCTTGGAACTATCTGTGTATCGGACGCGTCGCGGGATAAGGGGTTGTCACTGGTAGTCGCCCCAAGCGCGTCCGATGCTTGGACCATTCCGAGGCGGCCCTGAAGCCTCTTCCGTCTAGCCGTTGGGTCCTTCTCGCCGCATCCCTCGCCTCGCACCCCGATTGCTATGCGGTGAGGCTCCTCGGCCGCCTTGGAACTATCTGTGTATCGGACGCGTCGCGGGATAAGGGGTTGTCACTGGTAGTCGCCCCAAGCGCGTCCGATGCTTGGACCATTCCGAGGCGGCCCTGAAGCCTCTTCCGTCTAGCCGTTGGGTCCTTCTCGCCGCATCCCTCGCCTCGCACCCCGATTGCTATGCGGTGAGGCTCCTCGGCCGCCTTGGAACTATCTGTGTATCGGACGCGTCGCGGGATAAGGGGTTGTCACTGGTAGTCGCCCCAAGCGCGTCCGATGCTTGGACCATTCCGAGGCGGCCCTGAAGCCTCTTCCGTCTAGCCGTTGGGTCCTTCTCGCCGCATCCCTCGCCTCGCACCCCGATTGCTATGCGGTGAGGCTCCTCGGCCGCCTTGGAACTATCTGTGTATCGGACGCGTCGCGGGATAAGGGGTTGTCACTGGTAGTCGCCCCAAGCGCGTCCGATGCTTGGACCATTCCGAGGCGGCCCTGAAGCCTCTTCCGTCTAGCCGTTGGGTCCTTCTCGCCGCATCCCTCGCCTCGCACCCCGATTGCTATGCGGTGAGGCTCCTCGGCCGCCTTGGAACTATCTGTGTATCGGACGCGTCGCGGGATAAGGGGTTGTCACTGGTAGTCGCCCCAAGCGCGTCCGATGCTTGGACCATTCCGAGGCGGCCCTGAAGCCTCTTCCGTCTAGCCGTTGGGTCCTTCTCGCCGCATCCCTCGCCTCGCACCCCGATTGCTATGCGGTGAGGCTCCTCGGCCGCCTTGGAACTATCTGTGTATCGGACGCGTCGCGGGATAAGGGGTTGTCACTGGTAGTCGCCCCAAGCGCGTCCGATGCTTGGACCATTCCGAGGCGGACCTGAAGCCTCTTCCGTCTAGCCGTTGGGTCCTTCTCGCCGCATCCCTCGCCTCGCACCCCGATTGCTATGCGGTGAGGCTCCTCGGCCGCCTTGGAACTATCTGTGTATCGGACGCGTCGCGGGATAAGGGGTTGTCACTGGTAGTCGCCCCAAGCGCGTCCGATGCTTGGACCATTCCGAGGCGGCCCTGAAGCCTCTTCCGTCTAGCCGTTGGGTCCTTCTTGCCGCATCCCTCGCCTCGCACCCCGATTGCTATGCGGTGAGGCTCCTCGGCCGCCTTGGAACTATCTGTGTATCGGACGCGTCGCGGGATAAGGGGTTGTCACTGGTAGTCGCCCCAAGCGCGTCCGATGCTTGGACCATTCCGAGGCGGCCCTGAAGCCTCTTCCGTCTAGCCGTTGGGTCCTTCTCGCCGCATCCCTCGCCTCGCACCCCGATTGCTATGCGGTGAGGCTCCTCGGCCGCCTTGGAACTATCTGTGTATCGGACGCATCGCGGGATAAGGGGTTGTCACTGGTAGTCGCCCCAAGCGCGTCCGATGCTTGGACCATTCCGAGGCGGCCCTGAAGCCTCTTCCGTCTAGCCGTTGGGTCCTTCTCGCCGCATCCCTCGCCTCGCACCCCGATTGCTATGCGGTGAGGCTCCTCGGCCGCCTTGGAACTATCTGTGTATCGGACGCGTCGCGGGATAAGGGGTTGTCACTGGTAGTCGCCCCAAGCGCGTCCGATGCTTGGACCATTCCGAGGCGGACCTGAAGCCTCTTCCGTCTAGCCGTTGGGTCCTTCTCGCCGCATCCCTCGCCTCGCACCCCGATTGCTATGCGGTGAGGCTCCTCGGCCGCCTTGGAACTATCTGTGTATCGGACGCGTCGCGGGATAAGGGGTTGTCACTGGTAGTCGCCCCAAGCGCGTCCGATGCTTGGACCATTCCGAGGCGGCCCTGAAGCCTCTTCCGTCTAGCCGTTGGGTCCTTCTCGCCGCATCCCTCGCCTCGCACCCCGATTGCTATGCGGTGAGGCTCCTCGGCCGCCTTGGAACTATCTGTGTATCGGACGCGTCGCGGGATAAGGGGTTGTCACTGGTAGTCGCCCCAAGCGCGTCCGATGCTTGGACCATTCCGAGGCGGACCTGAAGCCTCTTCCCTCTAGCCGTTGGGGCTTTCTCGCCGCATCCCTCGCCTCGCACCCCGATTGCTATTCGGTGAGGCTCCTCGGCCGCCTTGGAACTATCTGTGTATCGGACGCATCGCGGGATAAGGGGTTGGCAGTGGTAGTCGCCCCAAGCGCGTCCGATGCTTGGACCATTCCGAGGCGGCCCTGCAGCCTCTTCCGTCTAGCCGTTGGGGCCATCTCGCTGCATCCCCCACCTCGCACCACGATTGCTATGCGGTGAGGCTCCTTGGCCGCCTCGGAACTATCTGTGTATCGGACGCATCGCGGGATAAGGGGTTGTCACTGGTAGTCGCCCCAAGCGCGTCCGATGCTTGGACTATTCCGAGGCGGCCCTGCAGCCTCTTCCGTCTAGCCGTTGGGGCCATCTCGCCGCATCCCCCAGCTCCTCGGCCGCCTCGGAACTATCTGTGTATCGGACGCATCGCGGGATAAGGGGTTGGCAGTGGTAGTCGCCCCAAGCGCGTTCGATGCTTGGACTATTCCGAGGCGGCCCCGCAGCCTCTTCCGTCTACCCTTTGGGGCCATCTCGCCGCATCCCTCGCCTCGCACCCCGATTGCTATGCGGTGAGGCTCCTCGGCCGCCTGGGAACTATCTTCGTATCGGATGCATCGCGGGATAAGGGGTTGTCACTGGTAGTCGCCCCAAGCGCGTCCGATGCTTGGACTATTCCGAGGCGGCCCTGTGGCCTCTTCCGTCTAGCCGTTGGGGCCATCTCGCCGCATCCCTCACCTCGCACCCCCATTGCTATGCGGTGAGGCTCCTCGGCCGCCTTGGAACTGTCTTCGTATCGGAAGCATCGCGGGATAAGGGGTTGTCACTGGTAGTCGCCCCAAGCGCGTCCGATGCTTGGACTATTCCGAGGCGGCCCTGCAGCCTCTTCCGTCTAGCCGTTGGGGCCATCTCGCCGCATCCCCCACCTCGCACCCGGATTGCTATGCGGTGAGGCTCCTCGGCCGCCTTGGAACTATCTTCGTATCGGACGCATCGCGGGATAAGGGGTTGTCACTGGTAGTCGCCCCAAGCGCGTCCGATGCTTGGACTATTCCGACGCGGCCCTGTGGCCTCTTCCGTCTAGCCGTTGGGGCCATCTCGCCGCATCCCCCACCTCGCACCCCGATTGCTATGCGGTGAGGCTCCTCGGCCGCCTTGGAACCATCTTCGTATCGGACGCATCGCGGGATGAGGGGTTGTCACTGGTAGTCGCCCCAAGCGCGTCCGTTGCTTGGACCATTCCGAGGCGGCCCTGAAGCCTCTTCCGTCTAGCCGTTGGGGCCTTCCCGCCCCATCCCTCGCCTCGCACCCCCGATTGCTATGCGGTGAGGCTCCTCGGCCGCCTTGGAACCATCTGTGTATCGGACGCATCGCGGGATAAGGGGTTGGCACTGGTAGTCGCCCCAAGCGCGTCCGATGCTTGGAGCATTCCGAGGTGGCCCTGAAGCCTCTTCCGTCTAGCCGTTGGGGCCTTCCCGCCCCATCCCTCGCCTCGCACCCCGATTGATATGCGGTGAGGCTCCTCGGCCGCCTTGGAACTATCTGTGTATCGGACGCATCGCGGGATAAGGGGTTGGCACTGGTAGTCGTCCCAATCGCGTCCGATGCTTGGACCATTCCGAGGCGGCCCTGCAGCCTCTTCCGTTTAGCCGTCGGGGCCTTCCCGCCGCATCCCTCGCCTCGCATCCCGATTCCTATGCGGTGAGTCTTCTCGGCCGCCGCGGAACTATACCTGTTATTGCTACTGCATCCTTCGGCTGGTAACCTCCTCTGCCGCCTTGGAACGTTCTCTTTGTCGGACGCGTCGCGGGATAAGGGGTTGGCACTGGTAGTCGCCCCAAGCGCGCCCGATGCATAGACCGCTCCGAGTTGACCTTGCTTTCAGCCTCTCACATGCATAGACCTCTCTGAGTCGACCCTGCAGCCTCTCACGTTTAGCCTTTGGAATCTCGCCTCACAACATGATTGCTATCCTTGATGCATCCCTTGCCTCGAGCCCTGATTGCTTTCTTGGCTGCATCCCTCCTCTCCTCACAGCCCGGTTGTCATCACTGCTTCATCCGTCGCTTCATGCATTCTGGCTGCTGGGCCCTTCCCACCGCACACCTCGATTGCTATCTCTTCTGCATCACACACCCCGATTGCTATCTCTGCTACATCCCTCGGCTCTCACTTCTGCATCCTTCGCCTCCCACCTCGATTGCTATCAATGCTGCATCCGTAACCTCACACCCCGATTGCTATGCGGGGAGGCTCCTTGGCCGCCTTGGAAATTTCTGTGTGTCGGACGCACCGCGGGATAAGGGGTTGGCACTGGTAGTCGCCCCAAGTGCGCCCGATTCTTAGACCGCTTCGAGGTGACCTCGTAGCCTCTTTCGTCCAGGCTTCCTGCCTTCAACGCCCTTTTTACACCTCGATTGCTATGCGCGGGCTCGTTGGCGTCTATCACCTCTCTGCGAAGAGTGGCACGATGATTGTTGGGGTAAATCGTAGCAGTCCGATCTCTGGCCTTGGGCCATTGTGAGGGCTGATCGATTTCCTGTGCGCATCTCGTGTTCGCCCAGTAACAGACTCGACGACTTGTAATCGGTCTTGTTCCCGATTGTTCCTGGAGGTAGTCTTCGGAACTCTTGGATTTGACCTGTCACTCGAACTGTCCTCTTCCGAGGATGCTTGTGTGTGTGTGCTTGTGCCATTTCCTTGGCGGTATTAACGAGATATTAAAGAGCGGAGTGAGCGCCTCGCCCAGCTATGTTTGGGGCTCTCACTCCCTTACCCGGTGTGCGACCGCTTTGCACGTAGGTTGCGGAGCATCGCGACTCTTTCGATGTTTGGCGGTTGTCTTCCGGTGATGCGTTGGTCCCGAAGTGCACGTTACTAGCATTTCTGCCATTGTTCTCGA
>NW_026729228.1:75000-95000 GCF_030272615.1 Cryptomeria japonica | reverse complement strand
GCCAGGGTGCGCACCTTGATGCGCACGCCTTGGCTGGGCTGCGCACCTTGGTGGGCGCCATGGTGCGCACCTTTCGTGCGCTCCAAGGTGCGCACGAAGTCGGAGCTCGGTTTGCCCCGGGTGCGCACCTTGGTGGGCGCCATGGTGCACTCCGAGGTGCCCAAGATTGGTGCGCACCAAGGAGCGCTCCGAAGTGCGCTCCAAGGTGCGCAGGTGCGCGCGAAGTCGAAAGTTGGGTTAATTGTCCGGTTTGCCTCGGGTGCGCACCTTGCGTGCACCTTCGCCAGGGTGGGCGCCTTGGTGCGCACACCTTGGCTGGGCTGCGCACCCGGGCGCGCACACCTTGGCACCCGCGTTTCCTTCATTTTAAATTTTTTTTTTTTACAATCTCTCAAGTGGGAAATTCTATAATCTCAACTTTTTTTGCCTTTTCAGGAAACTTTTGAATGGAGCGCATCATTGGTGCGCTCCGAAGTGTGCTCCAAGGTGCGCACCTCTGGTGTGCTCCAAAGCTCTCTCTAGCTGCGTGCACCTGCCCCGGCCGCGCACCCGGCCCCGCCCAGCTTCGCTCACCTGTCCCGGGCGTCTGGTGCGGAACCTTAGAGTAAGAAACATCACCGTGCACCTTGGCCAACGTGCGCGACTCGACCGAGCGCGCACTGGCCGAGGTGCACACCGATTTCACCTGGGTGCGCGCGCAGCACCTCGGGCGCACCGGGGTGCGCGCACAACGCCCGGGTTGCACCGTGGCCTGTGTGCTCGGGGCGCCTCGGGTGCGCGCTCGGTGTCGCCCCCGCGCGCGCGGTAGTGCGGGCAGCGCACCCCGGCCCGGCCCGGCCCCGACGAGAACGCAAACGGGCAAAAGGTTTATTCAAATAGCATTGCGACGCCCGACGAAAAACTAAAAAAGGGTGCAACACCGGGACTTCCCGGGAGGTCACCCATCCCAGTACTACTCCGGCCCAAGCGCGCTTAACTGCGGAGTTCTGATGGGATCCGGTGCACTAACGCTGGTATGATCGCACCCGTTATGAGCTTGTCGCAGTGTGTACTTAGCAAACCGCGACCCACGTGCGAATCCACCCCGGCCACCCACCCCCGTCGAGGTGCACACCCTCCCTCGCGAAGTGCGCCCCGTTCGCCAAGTGTGAGCCCTGCCCGGGTGCGCGCACCTTGCTAGGGCGTCGGGTGTGCACCCGGCCCGGCCTACGTGCGTGCACCTGGACGGGGCGTCGTGTGCGTGCAGTGTCCCGTCTGCAACGCGGTGCCCACACACCACCTCGGGCGCAACGACCTGCGCTCACATGTGGGCCGAGTGCACCTTGGTGCATGTTCGGGGCGCCTCGGGTGCACGCTCGATCTTGCCCCGGTGCACCAAGGCGCTCGGTTTGCCCCGGGTGCGCACTTGGTGCAAGGTGGGCACCCAAAATAGGGATCAAGCACCAAAACACAAGTTTCGGGATGCAAAATGGGACCCAAGGACCACAAATGCGTTCCAAGACCCATGATGGGTCCACGAGAACAAAAATGTGTTCCGAGACTTAATAAACAAATATTGGGTTTTAGGAGAAGAAACATGCTCTGATGCCCAAAACGAGAATCGACCCCGAAAAGGCCACAGGCCAAAAGTGGGATGCGAGACAAAAAAAAATGGGACCCGAGGACCAAAATTGGGTTCCCAGGTCGAAGACAGGGCAACCGGACAAGAAACGACCTCTAAGGCTCGAAATGAGTCCCGACGACTAAAACTTGACAAGAAGCACCCATCAGGCACCCAACTCGACACCCATGGGATGCCGACCCACCCGGGCTTCCACCTAGCACACCTTGGCACCCACCCACCCTCGCACCCAACCTCGCACCCAACTTAGCACCTTTGAACCCACATTGGCACTCACCCTGACCCTGGCACCTTGGAACCCACATTGGCACTCACCTTGACCCTGGCACCCACCTTTGCACTCACCTTGGGACCCACCCTGGCTCCCACCTCGGCACCCACCCAGACACCCACCTTGGTTCCTTGGCACCCACCTTGGATCCTTGGCACCCACCCCGACACCCACCTTGGCACGCAACTTGGCTACTTGCCACCCACCTTGGCTCCTTGACGCCCACCCCGACAACCACCCCGTGACCTACCCTGGCTAGGGTTGGTGCACACCCACCCTGGTGCCCACCTTGGCACCCACCCCATGACCCACCTTGGCACGCACCTTAGTACCCACCCCGTTACCCACCCTAGGACCCACCCCGTGACCCACCTTGGCCAGGGTGGGTGCCTTGGTGCGCACAACTTGCCTGGGCTGCACACCAGGGCGGGCTCAAGATGGCACCCGCGTTCCGTTTTTTTCACTATCTTTCAAAACGGAAATTTTAAAATCTCGTTTTTTTTTTTTTTTTGCCTTTTCTGGAAATTAGTGAAGGCAGCGCATCAAAGGTGCGCAATGCTGGTGCGAACCCGGGAGCGCTCCGATGTGTGCTCCAAGGTGCGGCGTGCACGAAGTCCGAGCCCGGCTTGCCCCGGGTGCGCACCTCGCGTGCACCTTCGCCGGGGTGAGCACCTTGGCTGGGTTGCGCGCCCTGGTGCGCACCAAGGAGCGCTCTGAAGTGTGCTCCAAGGTGCGGCGTGCACGAAGTCGGAGCTCGGTTTGCCCCGGGTGTGCACCTCGGGTGCGCACCTCGCGTGCACCTTCGCTGCGGTGGGCACCTTGGCTGGGTTGCGCGCCTTGGTGGGCACCATGCAGTGCACGAAGTCGGAGCCCGGTTTGCCCCGGGCGCGCACCTCCGCCAGGGTGGGCACCTTGGTGCGCACAACTTGCCTGGGCTGCGCACCAGGAAGGGCTCAAGATGGCACCCGCGTTCCGTTTTTTTCACTATCTTTCAGAACGGAAATTTTAAAATATCGTTTTTTTTTGCCTTTTCTGGAAATTAGTGAAGGCAGCGCATCAAAGGTGCGCAACGCTGGTGCGAACCTGGGAGCGCTCCGATGTGTGCTCCAAGGTGCGGCGTGCACGAAGTCGGAGCCCGGTTTGCCCCGGGTGCGCCCTGGTGGGCACCATGGTGCGCACCAAGGAGCGCTCCGAAGTGTGCTCCAAGGTGCGGCCTGCACGAAGTCGGAGCCCGGTTTGCCCCGGGCGTGCACCGCGGGTGGGCACCTTGGTGCGCATGCCTTGCCTGGGCTGCGCACCAGGGCGGGCTCAAGATGGCACCCGCGTTCCGTTTTTTTCACTATCTTTCAAAACGGAAATTTTAAAATCTCATTTTTTTTTGCCTTTTCTGGAAATTAGTGAAGGCAGCGCATCAAAGGTGCGCACCTCGCTGCCCACCACGGTGCGCAACGCCGGTGGGCACCCGGGAGTGCTTCGAAGTGTGCTCCAAGGTGCTGCGTGCACGTTGTCGGAGCCCGGTTTGCCCCGGGTGCGCACCTCGCGTGCACCTTCGTCGGGGTGGGCACCTTGGCTGGGTTTGCCCCGGCTGCGCTCCGAAGCGGGGTTATTGGAGCGCCGCCTCTTTTTTTGTCGGAGCGTTTGGTGGGGTTTCTCGCATTGGCTCTTCCCAGGCCCGGTTGCCACCCTGGCGCGCACGAAGTCGGAAGTAGGGTTAATTGCCCGGGTGCGCACCTTTGCCAGGGTGGGCACCTTACCTGGGCTGTGCACCAGGGCGGGCTCAAGATGGCACCCGCGTTCCGTTTTTTTCACTATCTTTCAAAACGGAAATTTTAAAATCTCCTCTTTTTTTTGCCTTTTCTGGAAATTAGTGAAGGCAGCGCATCAAAGGTGCGCACCTCGCTGCCCACCTTGGTGTGCTCTGAGGTGCGCACCCGGGAGCGCTACGAAGTGTGCTCCAAGGTGCGGCGTGCACGTTGTCGGAGCCCGGTTTGCCCCGGGTGCGCACCTCGCCTGCACCTTGGCCGGGGTGGGCACCCTGGCTGGGTTTGCCCAGGGTGCGCTCCGAAGCGGGGTTACTGGAGCGCCCCCTCTTTTTTTGTCAGAGCGTTTGGTGGGGTTTCTCGCATTGGCTCTTCCCAGGCCCGGTTGTTGGGTGCGCTCCCACCCTGGCGCGCGCGAAGTTGGAAGTTGGGTTAATTGCCCGGGCGCGCACCTTCGCCAGGGTGGGCACCTTGGTGCGCACACCTTGGCTGGGCTGCGCACCAGGGCGGGCTCAAGATGGCACCAGCATTCCCTTTTTCTCACTATCTTTCAAAACGGAAATTTTAAAATCTCGTTTTTTTTTGCCTTTTATGGAAATTAGTGAAGGCATCGCATCAAAGGTGCGCACCTCGCTGCCCACCTTGGTGTGCTCCGAGGTGCCCACCACGGTGCGCTCCGAGGTGCCCACCACGGTGCGCTCCGAGGTGCCCACCACGGTGCGCAACGCCGGTGCGAACCCGGGAGCGCCCCGATGTGTGCTCCAAGGTGCGGCGTGCACGAAGCCGGACCCCGGTTTGCCCCGGGTGCGCACCTCGCGTGCACCTTGGTGCGCACACCTTGGCTGGGTTGCGCGGCCTGGTGGGCACCATGGTGCGCACCAAGGAGCGCTCCGAAGTGTGCTCCAAGGTGCGGCGTGCACGAAGTCCTAGCCCGGTTTGCCCCGGGTGCGCACCTTCGCCGCGGTGGGCACCATGGCGTGCACGAAGTCGGAGCCCGGTTTGCCCCGGGTGCGCACCTCGCGTGCACCTTCGCCGGGGTGGGCACCTCGGCTGGGTTGCGCGCCCTGGTGCGCACCAAGGAGCGCTCCGAAGTGTGCTCCAAGGTGCGGCGTGCACGAAGTCGGAGCCCGGTTTGCCCCGGGTGCGCACCTTCGCCGCGGTGGGCACCCTGGTGCGCACCATGGCGTGCACGAAGTCGGAGCCCGGTTTGCCCCGGGTGCGCACCTCGCGTGCACCTTCGGCGGGGTTGCGCGCCCTGGTGCGCACCAAGGAGCGCTCCGAAGTGTGCTCCAAGGTGCGGCGTGCACGAAGTCGGAGCCCGGTTTGCCCCGGGTGCGCACCTCGCGTGCACCTTCGGCGGGGTTGCGCGCCCTGGTGGGCACCATGGTGCGCACCAAGGAGCGCTCCGAAGTGTGCTCCAAGGTGCGGCGTGCACGAAGTCGGAGCCCGGTTTGCCCCGGGTGCGCACCTCGCGTGCACCTTCGCCGCGGTGGGCACCATGGCGTGCACGAAGTCGGAGCCCGGTTTGCCCCGGGTGCGCACCTCGCGTGCACCTTCGCCGGGGTGGGCACCTCGGCTGGGTTGCGCGCCCTGGTGCGCACCAAGGAGCGCTCCGAAGTGTGCTCCAAGGTGCGGCGTGCACGAAGTCGGAGCCCGGTTTGCCCCGGGTGCGCACCTCGCGTGCACCTTCGCCGCGGTGGGCACCATGGCGTGCACGAAGTCGGAGCCCGGTTTGCCCCGGGTGCGCACCCCGCGTGCACCTTCGCCGGGGTGGGCACCTCGGCTGGGTTGCGCGCCCTGGTGCGCACCAAGGAGCGCTCCGAAGTGTGCTCCAAGGTGCGGCGTGCACGAAGTCGGAGCCCGGTTTGCCCCGGGTGCGCACCTCGCGTGCACCTTCGCCGCGGTGGGCACCTTGGCTGGGTTGGGCACCATTGAGCGCTCCGAAGTGTGCTCCAAGGTGCGCACCATGGCCCTCCAAGGTGCGCAGCATGGCGTGCACGAAGTCGGAGCCCGGTTTGCCCCGGGTGCGCACCTCGCGTGCACCTTCGCCAGGGTGGGCACCTCGGTGCGCACACCTTCTCAATGTTTTCTTGCCTTTTCTGGAAATTGGTGAAGGCAGCGCATCAAAGGTGCGCACCTCGGTGTGCTCCGAGGTGCGAACCCGAGAGCGCTCCGAGGTGCCCACGAAGTCGAAAGTCGGGTTAATTGCATTGTTTTCCCCGGGTGCGCTCCGAGGTGCGCAACATCGGTGCGCACCAAGGAGGGCTCCGAAGTGTGCTCCAAGGTGCGCACGATTCGGAGCTCGGTTTGCCCGGGGTGCGCACACCTTGGCTGGGTTGCGCACCCTTTGTGCGCTCCAAGGTGCGCACGAAGTCGGAGCTCGGTTTGCCCCGGGTGCGCACCTTCGCCAGGGTGCGCACCTTGATGCGCACGCCTTGGCTGGGCTGCGCACCTTGGTGGGCGCCATGGTGCGCACCTTTCGTGCGCTCCAAGGTGCGCACGAAGTCGGAGCTCGGTTTGCCCCGGGTGCGCACCTTGGTGGGCGCCATGGTGCACTCCGAGGTGCCCAAGATTGGTGCGCACCAAGGAGCGCTCCGAAGTGCGCTCCAAGGTGCGCAGGTGCGCGCGAAGTCGAAAGTTGGGTTAATTGTCCGGTTTGCCTCGGGTGCGCACCTTGCGTGCACCTTCGCCAGGGTGGGCGCCTTGGTGCGCACACCTTGGCTGGGCTGCGCACCCGGGCGCGCACACCTTGGCACCCGCGTTTCCTTCATTTTAAATTTTTTTTTTTTACAATCTCTCAAGTGGGAAATTCTATAATCTCAACTTTTTTTGCCTTTTCAGGAAACTTTTGAATGGAGCGCATCATTGGTGCGCTCCGAAGTGTGCTCCAAGGTGCGCACCTCTGGTGTGCTCCAAAGCTCTCTCCAGCTGCGTGCACCTGCCCCGGCCGCGCACCCGGCCCCGCCCAGCTTCGCTCACCTGTCCCGGGCGTCTGGTGCGGAACCTTAGAGTAAGAAACATCACCGTGCACCTTGGCCAACGTGCGCGACTCGACCGAGCGCGCACTGGCCGAGGTGCACACCGATTTCACCTGGGTGCGCGCGCAGCACCTCGGGCGCACCGGGGTGCGCGCACAACGCCCGGGTTGCACCGTGGCCTGTGTGCTCGGGGCGCCTCGGGTGCGCGCTCGGTGTCGCCCCCGCGCGCGCGGTAGTGCGAGCAGCGCACCCCGGCCCGGCCCGGCCCCGACGAGAACGCAAACGGGCAAAAGGTTTATTCAAATAGCATTGCGACGCCCGGCGAAAAACTAAGAAAGGGTGCAACACCGGGACTTCCCGGGAGGTCACCCATCCCAGTACTACTCCGGCCCAAGCGCGCTTAACTGCGGAGTTCTGATGGGATCCGGTGCACTAACGCTGGTATGATCGCACCCGTTATGAGCTTGTCGCAGTGTGTACTTAGCAAACCGCGACCCACGTGCGAATCCACCCCGGCCACCCACCCCCGTCGAGGTGCACACCCTCCCTCGCGAAGTGCGCCCCGTTCGCCAAGTGTGAGCCCTGCCCGGGTGCGCGCACCTTGCTAGGGCGTCGGGTGTGCACCCGGCCCGGCCTACGTGCGTGCACCTGGACGGGGCGTCGTGTGCGTGCAGTGTCCCGTCTGCAACGCGGTGCCCACACACCACCTCGGGCGCAACGACCTGCGCTCACATGTGGGCCGAGTGCACCTTGGTGCATGTTCGGGGCGCCTCGGGTGCACGCTCGATCTTGCCCCGGTGCACCAAGGCGCTCGGTTTGCCCCGGGTGCGCACTTGGTGCAAGGTGGGCACCCAAAATAGGGATCAAGCACCAAAACACAAGTTTCGGGATGCAAAATGGGACCCAAGGACCACAAATGCGTTCCAAGACCCATGATGGGTCCACGAGAACAAAAATGTGTTCCGAGACTTAATAAACAAATATTGGGTTTTAGGAGAAGAAACATGCTCTGATGCCCAAAACGAGAATCGACCCCGAAAAGGCCACAGGCCAAAAGTGGGATGCGAGACAAAAAAAAATGGGACCCGAGGACCAAAATTGGGTTCCCAGGTCGAAGACAGGGCAACCGGACAAGAAACGACCTCTAAGGCTCGAAATGAGTCCCGACGACTAAAACTTGACAAGAAGCACCCATCAGGCACCCAACTCGACACCCATGGGATGCCGACCCACCCGGGCTTCCACCTAGCACACCTTGGCACCCACCCACCCTCGCACCCAACCTCGCACCCAACTTAGCACCTTTGAACCCACATTGGCACTCACCCTGACCCTGGCACCTTGGAACCCACATTGGCACTCACCTTGACCCTGGCACCCACCTTTGCACTCACCTTGGGACCCACCCTGGCTCCCACCTCGGCAC
Source organism: Cryptomeria japonica (assembly GCF_030272615.1). Classification (NCBI taxonomy): domain Eukaryota; kingdom Viridiplantae; phylum Streptophyta; class Pinopsida; order Cupressales; family Cupressaceae; genus Cryptomeria; species Cryptomeria japonica. The sequence continues at coordinate 86,944 of NW_026729228.1, read as the reverse complement.
CCACCCAGACACCCACCTTGGTTCCTTGGCACCCACCTTGGATCCTTGGCACCCACCCCGACACCCACCTTGGCACGCAACTTGGCTACTTGCCACCCACCTTGGCTCCTTGACGCCCACCCCGACAACCACCCCGTGACCTACCCTGGCTAGGGTTGGTGCACACCCACCCTGGTGCCCACCTTGGCACCCACCCCATGACCCACCTTGGCACGCACCTTAGTACCCACCCTGTTACCCACCCTAGGACCCACCCCGTGACCCACCTTGGCCAGGGTGGGTGCACCCACCCTGGTGCCCACCTTGGCACCCACCCATCCTAGCACCCAGCCTGTGACCGGGCTTGGAACCCAACCTTGCACCCGTCTTGGCCAGTGTGGGTGCGCACCCATCCTGGCACCCACGTTGTGACACACCCTTTAACCCACGCACCCTAGCAGCCACGTTGGCACCCACCTTGGAACACAACCTAGCAACTTGGCACCCACCCCGTGACCCACCTTGGCATCCACCATAGCAGTCGCCCACTTGGCACCCACCTTGGAACCCAAGTTGGCACCCACCTCGGCACCCACCTTGACACTTGTGGACCCACCTTGCCACTCACCCTAGCATCGACCCATCCTAGCACCCACCCTGGCACCTTTGCACCCTAGCACTCACCCATCCTAGCACCTAACCTGTGACCCACCTTGACACTCACCCTCGCACCCACCTTGGAACCCAACCTAGCACCCACCCACCCTGACACCAACCCTAGCACCTACCCACCCTTGCACCCACCCTGTGACCCATCTTGGCACCCACCCATCCTACCACTCAACCTATCACCCACCTTCTCACCCACCTTGGCATCCACCTTAGCACCCACCCACACTGGCACCTTGGCACCCACCTCGGGCAAGGTGGGTGCACACCCACCCTGACACCCAATTTAGAACCAACCGAGCATGTTACCCACCTTGGCACCCACATTGCAGCCCACCCTAGTACCCACCCTATGACCCACATTGGCATCCACACCCTAGCACCCAGGCACCTCGACACCCGCCTTGACACGCACCCTAGCACGAAACCTGTGACCCACCTTGGAACTCACCCTAGAACCCACCCACCCTGTGAACCACCTTGGCATCCACCTTAGCACCCACCCACCTTGGCACCCACTCTAGCACTCACCCATCCTAACACCCAACTTGTTACCCACCTTGGCACCCGCCCTCGCGTCCACCTTGAAACCCACCCTAGCACCCACCCACGCAGGAGCCCACCTTGGCACCCAACCTAACACCCACGCATCCTGGCACCCAACTTGTGACCCACCTTGGAACCCACCCTAGTACCCACCTTTGAACCCACTATATCACCAACCCACCTTGGCACCCACCCTATGACCCTCTTTGGAATCCACCCTAGCACGCACCCACCCTGGCACCCACCATGGAGCGCACCCTAGCACCCACCCACCTCGGCACGCACCTCAACACCCACCTTGGTGTGCGCACTGCGCCAACCTCTCAAAGACCCTATGTGGTGCGCTCCAAAGTGTACACCTTTGGTGCGCTCCAAGGTGCGCACCTTTGGTGCACACCGAGGTGCACACCAAAGTGTGCACCGAGGTGAGCACCAAAGTGCACTCCAAGGTGCACACCAAGGCGTGCACCTTTGGTGCGGTCAATGCAAACGAATTCGGAAGTTGGGGTCGATGTCCTAATCGCTGCTGCAGACTACACGTATGAGAATCGGACAAATAGCTTTATATAGGGGAGGTGTTGCGTTTGATGGGTCGACTCCCCTGGTTGTGTGCACTGCACCAACTTCAAAGACCCTGTCTTGTTTAAGAAGTCAAAAGTTGGGGTGGATGTCCTAATCATTGCTGCAGTCTACGCATGTATGAGAATCAGACAAATAGCTTATATAGGGGAGGTGTTGCATTCGGTGGGTTGACTCCCCTGGTTGTGCGCACTGCGCCAACCTCAAAGACCCCGCATAGCAGAAGAAGTCGGAAGTCGGATTTTGGTGAGCACCAAGGCGTGCACCTTTGGTGCGGTCAACGCAGACGAATTCAGAAGTTGGGGTGGATGTCCTAATCGTTGTTGCAGGCTACACATGTATGAGAATCAGACAAATAGCTTATATAGGGGAGGTGTTGGGTTTGATGGGTCAACTCCCTTGGTTGTGCGCATTACGCCAACCTCAAAGACCTTGTTTTCGTTAAGAAGTCAAAAGTTGGGGTCAATGTCCTAATGGCTCCTGTAGGCTACACATGTATGAGAATCGGACAAATAGCTTATATAGGGGAGGTGTTGGGTTTGATGGGTCGACTCCCCTGGTTGTGCGCATTACGTCAACCTCAAAGACCTTGTTTTCGTTAAGAAGTCAAAAGTTGGGGTCGATGTCCTAATTGCTCCTGTAGACTACACATGTATGAGAATCAGACAAATAGCTTATATAGGGGAGGTGTTGGGTTTGATGGGTTGACTCCCCTAGTTGTTCGCATTACACCAACCTCAAAGACCTTGTTTTCGTTTAGAAGCCGAAAGTTGGGGTCGATGTCCTAATTGCTCCTGCAGGCTACGCATGTATGAGAATCAGACAAATAGCTTATATAGGGGAGGTGTTGGGTTTGATGGGTCGACTCCCCTGGTTGTGCGCATTGCGCCAACCTCAAAGACCCTGCATTGCGGATGAAGTCGAAAGTCAGAGTTTGGTGTGCTACAAGGTGTGGTCGAAGGTGCTCACCTAGGTGTGCACCTTTGGAGCGCAGGAAAAGTGCCCTCCAAAAGTGCGCACCTTTGGAGTGCACAAAAGTGCCCTCCAAAAGTGCGCACCTTTGGAGCGCACAAAAGTGCCCTCCAAAAAGTGCCCTCCAAAAGTGCGCACCTTTGGAGCGCACAAAAGTGCCCTCCAAAAAGTGCCCTCCAAAAGTGCGCACCTTTGGAGTGCAGAAAAGTGCCCTCCAAAAAGTGCCCTCCAAAAGTGTGCACCTTTGGAGTGCACAAAAGTGCCCTCCAAAAGTGCGCACCTTTGGAGCGCAGAAAAGTGCCCTCCAAAAAGTGCCCTCCAAAAGTGCGCACCTTTGGAGCGCAGAAAAGTGCCCTCCAAAAAGTGCCCTCCAAAAGTGCGCACCTTTGGAGCGCAGAAAAGTGCCCTCCAAAAAGTGCCCTCCAAAAGTGCGCACCTTTGGAGCGCAGAAAAGTGCCCTCCAAAAAGTGCCCTCCAAAAGTGCGCACCTTTGGAGCGCACAAAAGTGCCCTCCAAAAAGTGCCCTCCAAAAGTGCGCACCTTTGGAGCGCACAAAAGTGCCCTCCAAAAGTGCGCACCTTTGGAGCGCACAAAAGTGCCCTCCAAAAGTGCGCACTTTTGGTGCGCACCAAGGCGCTGGTTCGGTCGTTGCAGGCGAGTTCGGAAGTTGGGGTCGATGTCCTGAGCGGAGGTGCAAACTACACAGGTGTCGGAATCGGACAAATAGCTTATATAGGGGAGGTGTATGCTTCGATGGGTCGACTCCCCAGGTTGAGCGCACCGCGCCAACCTCAAAGACCCTACGGTATGGATGAAGTCGGAAGTTGGGTCCGATGACCGATTCGATTAGTAGGTATGCTCATGAGGTCGGAATTTGGGTCCGATGACCTGCCATGTGCAGGAAGGCGAATGTTGGCACTGTGCGTTGCAAGGTGCACACCAAGGTGCTGGTGCGGTCTTTTTAGTCGAGTTCGGAAGTTGGGGTCGATGTCCTGATCGGAGGTGCAAGCTACACAGGTGTGGGAATCGGACAAATAGCTTATATAGGGGAGGTGTATGCTTCGTTGGGTCGACTCCCCGGGTTGAGCGCACCGCGCCAACCTCAAAGACCCTACGGTATGGATGAAGTCGGAAGTTGGGTCCGATGACCGATTCGATATGTAGGCATACTCGCGAGGTCGGAATTTGGGTCCGATGACCTGCCATGTGCAGGAAGGCGAATGTTGGCACTGTGCGTTGCAAGGTGCGCACCAAGGCGCTGGTTCGGTCGTTGCAGGCGAGTTCGGAAGTTGGGGTCGATGTCCTGATCGGAGGTGCAAACTACACAGGTGTGGGAATCGGACAAATAGCTTATATAGGGGAGGTGTATGCTTCGTTGGGTCGACTCCCCGGGTTGAGCGCACCGCGCCAACCTCAAAGACCCTACGGTATGGATGAAGTCGGAAGTTGTGTCCGATGACCGATTCGATATGTAGGCATACTCGCGAGGTCGGAATTTGGGTCCGATGACCTGCCATGTGCAGGAAGGCGAATGTTGGGACTGTGCGTCGCAAGGTGCGCACCAAGGCGCTGGTGCCGTCGTTGCAGTCGAGTTCGGAAGTTGGGGTCGATGTCCTGGTCAGAGGTGCAAACTACACAGGTGTGGGAATCGGACAAATAGCTTATATAGGGGAGGTGTATGCTTCGATGGGTCGACTCCCCGGGTTGAGCGCACCGCGCCAACCTCAAAGACCCTACAGTATGGATGAAGTCGGAAGTTGGGTCCGATGACCGATTCGATACGTAGGCATATTGGCGAGGTCTGAATTTGTGTCCGATGACCTGCCATGCGCAGGAAGGCGGAATTTGGGTCCGATGACCGAGTTGATGGCGTGCCATGCGCAGAAAGGCGGAATTTGGGTCCGATGACCGAGTTGATGTTGATGGCCCGCCATGCACAGGAAGGCGGAATTTGGGTCCGATGACCGATTTGAAGGCGTGCCATGCGCAGAAAGGCGGAGTTTGGGTCCGATGACCGAGTTGATATTGATGGCCCGCCATGCGCAGGAAGGCGGAATTTGGGTCCGATGACCTGACATACGCATGGAGTCCGACTCGGGGGCCGATGTTCGATTCGATGACTTGCATTGTGGGTAAAGTCGGAAGTTGTGGTCTTTGACCCGATTCGATGACCAGACTTCGGCTGCTTGAGAATCGGACAAATAACTTATATAGGGGAGGTAGTGTTCTCGAGCATCCTCCCCCCGTGCCCGTTTATGTCGATTGATGCTGGTGCTCGACTGGTTGGAGCGCTCGGATGCAAAAATCTTGCACCAGGATTTATCGATTGTGATGGACACGGCAAGTCTCCTGATTGCTATGCAGGAGCTCATCGTGAATCTCTATGCGGCCTTGGTATGGACTCGACCTGCGGAATGGTTCGGCAATGGTAGTCGCTCCAACACGTCCTTGCAATGGCCACAGAGGTGATTCGACTAGAGCTCCAGTCTAGCTTTTGGGTTGCTTGGCGGACTGGTATAGCCGCGATCGAGTTCCGGCCATGAACGTTTTAGATAGCTCTTGGGCTTTCTGGGACGGAAGTCGGAAGTTTGGGCTGTTGTCCGATTTGATGACCATTCTTCGGATGTGTGAGAATCGGACAAATAACTTATATAGGGGACTGTGTTGTCTCACGCAGCCCCCTCCGTGCCCCTCTATCTCGACCGATGTTGGTGCTTGAAAGGGTTGGGATCGCTCGGATTTATAAACGTGCACCACCATTTGTCGAGTGTGAGGGACGCGGCAGGTCTCCTAAATGCTATACGGGCGCTCTCTGAGAATCTCTATCCGGCCTCGACACAGACTAGTCTTGCTGAATGGTTTGGCACTGGTAGTCGATCCAACACGTCGTTGTTGTGGCCGCCTAGGCGATTCGATTCGAGCCCCCGTCTAGCTTTTGGGTTGCTTGGCGGATTTTGCCCTATCCGCAAGTGAGCTCGGTCCCTAAACGTTCGAGAAACCCGATTGCTATGCGCCGACTCTCTTTCTTGCGAGCCTCCATCTAGCTTTTGGGTCTCTACGGAACGGAAGTCGGAATCTGGGACCGTTGTTTGATTCGACGAGGCAGACTACGGTTGTGCGAGAATCGGACAAATAACTTATATAGGGGAGGTGTTGACTGGAGCATTCTCCCCCGTGCCCCTCTAACTCGACCAATGCTGGCGCTCGAACGGTGGTAGCGCTCGGATTTTCGTTGAGCGCCAGCATTGGTCGATTTAGAGGGGCATGCGAGATTCCCGAATGCTATGCGAGGGCTCTAACGGAAATGTCTATTGGTTTCGGTATGGATGCAATTGCGAGTGGTTCGGCAAAGGTAGTCGTTCCGATGCGTCCATGTCGTGGCCAAATCGATAATTCGATTTGAGCCCTCGTATAGCATTTGGGTCTCTCGATGTGATTCCGCATTCCAGTCCCTTTGGGCACTGCTTGAGCCGCATCCCAGGGGGTTCCCTTCCCAATAATCTGCCTCGCAACCCGATTGCTATGCGGTGAGGCTCCTCGGCCGCCTCGGAACTATCTGTGTATCAGACGCATCGCGGGATAAGGGGTTGGCAACGGTAGTCGCCCCAAGCGCGTCCGATGCTTGGACCATTCCGAGGCGGCCCTGAAGCCTCTTCCGTCTAGCCGTTGGGTCCTTCTCGCCGCATCCCTTGCCTCGCACCCCGATTGCTATGCGGTGAGGCTCCTCGGCCGCCTTGGAACTATCTGTGTATCAGACGCATCGCGGGATAAGGGGTTGTCACTGGTAGTCGCCCCAAGCGCGTCCGATGCTTGGACCATTCCGAGGCGGCCCTGAAGCCTCTTCCGTCTAGCCGTTGGGTCCTTCTCGCCGCATCCCTCGACTCGCACCCCGATTGCTATGCGGTGAGGCTCCTCGGCCGCCTTGGAACTATCTGTGTATCGGACGCGTCGCGGGATAAGGGGTTGTCACTGGTAGTCGCCCCAAGCGCGTCCGATGCTTGGACCATTCCGAGGCGGCCCTGAAGCCTCTTCCGTCTAGCCGTTGGGTCCTTCTCGCCGCATCCCTCGCCTCGCACCCCGATTGCTATGCGGTGAGGCTCCTCGGCCGCCTTGGAACTATCTGTGTATCGGACGCGTCGCGGGATAAGGGGTTGTCACTGGTAGTCGCCCCAAGCGCGTGCGATGCATGGACCATTCCCAGGCGGCCCTGAAGCCTCTTCCGTCTAGCCGTTGGGTCCTTCTCGCCGCATCCCTCGCCTCGCACCCCGATTGCTATGCGGTGAGGCTCCTCGGCCGCCTTGGAACTATCTGTGTATCGGACGCGTCGCGGGATAAGGGGTTGTCACTGGTAGTCGCCCCAAGCGCGTCCGATGCTTGGACCATTCCGAGGCGGCCCTGAAGCCTCTTCCGTCTAGCCGTTGGGTCCTTCTCGCCGCATCCCTCGCCTCGCACCCCGATTGCTATGCGGTGAGGCTCCTCGGCCGCCTTGGAACTATCTGTGTATCGGACGCGTCGCGGGATAAGGGGTTGTCACTGGTAGTCGCCCCAAGCGCGTCCGATGCTTGGACCATTCCGAGGCGGCCCTGAAGCCTCTTCCGTCTAGCCGTTGGGTCCTTCTCGCCGCATCCCTCGCCTCGCACCCCGATTGCTATGCGGTGAGGCTCCTCGGCCGCCTTGGAACTATCTGTGTATCGGACGCGTCGCGGGATAAGGGGTTGTCACTGGTAGTCGCCCCAAGCGCGTCCGATGCTTGGACCATTCCGAGGCGGCCCTGAAGCCTCTTCCGTCTAGCCGTTGGGTCCTTCTCGCCGCATCCCTCGCCTCGCACCCCGATTGCTATGCGGTGAGGCTCCTCGGCCGCCTTGGAACTATCTGTGTATCGGACGCATCGCGGGATAAGGGGTTGTCACTGGTAGTCGCCCCAAGCGCGTCCGATGCTTGGACCATTCCGAGGCGGCCCTGAAGCCTCTTCCGTCTAGCCGTTGGGTCCTTCTCGCCGCATCCCTCGCCTCGCACCCCGATTGCTATGCGGTGAGGCTCCTCGGCCGCCTTGGAACTATCTGTGTATCGGACGCGTCGCGGGATAAGGGGTTGTCACTGGTAGTCGCCCCAAGCGCGTCCGATGCTTGGACCATTCCGAGGCGGCCCTGAAGCCTCTTCCGTCTAGCCGTTGGGTCCTTCTCGCCGCATCCCTCGCCTCGCACCCCGATTGCTATGCGGTGAGGCTCCTCGGCCGCCTTGGAACTATCTGTGTATCGGACGCGTCGCGGGATAAGGGGTTGTCACTGGTAGTCGCCCCAAGCGCGTCCGATGCTTGGACCATTCCGAGGCGGACCTGAAGCCTCTTCCGTCTAGCCGTTGGGTCCTTCTCGCCGCATCCCTCGCCTCGCACCCCGATTGCTATGCGGTGAGGCTCCTCGGCCGCCTTGGAACTATCTGTGTATCGGACGCGTCGCGGGATAAGGGGTTGTCACTGGTAGTCGCCCCAAGCGCGTCCGATGCTTGGACCATTCCGAGGCGGCCCTGAAGCCTCTTCCGTCTAGCCGTTGGGTCCTTCTTGCCGCATCCCTCGCCTCGCACCCCGATTGCTATGCGGTGAGGCTCCTCGGCCGCCTTGGAACTATCTGTGTATCGGACGCGTCGCGGGATAAGGGGTTGTCACTGGTAGTCGCCCCAAGCGCGTCCGATGCTTGGACCATTCCGAGGCGGCCCTGAAGCCTCTTCCGTCTAGCCGTTGGGTCCTTCTCGCCGCATCCCTCGCCTCGCACCCCGATTGCTATGCGGTGAGGCTCCTCGGCCGCCTTGGAACTATCTGTGTATCGGACGCATCGCGGGATAAGGGGTTGTCACTGGTAGTCGCCCCAAGCGCGTCCGATGCTTGGACCATTCCGAGGCGGCCCTGAAGCCTCTTCCGTCTAGCCGTTGGGTCCTTCTCGCCGCATCCCTCGCCTCGCACCCCGATTGCTATGCGGTGAGGCTCCTCGGCCGCCTTGGAACTATCTGTGTATCGGACGCGTCGCGGGATAAGGGGTTGTCACTGGTAGTCGCCCCAAGCGCGTCCGATGCTTGGACCATTCCGAGGCGGACCTGAAGCCTCTTCCGTCTAGCCGTTGGGTCCTTCTCGCCGCATCCCTCGCCTCGCACCCCGATTGCTATGCGGTGAGGCTCCTCGGCCGCCTTGGAACTATCTGTGTATCGGACGCGTCGCGGGATAAGGGGTTGTCACTGGTAGTCGCCCCAAGCGCGTCCGATGCTTGGACCATTCCGAGGCGGCCCTGAAGCCTCTTCCGTCTAGCCGTTGGGTCCTTCTCGCCGCATCCCTCGCCTCGCACCCCGATTGCTATGCGGTGAGGCTCCTCGGCCGCCTTGGAACTATCTGTGTATCGGACGCGTCGCGGGATAAGGGGTTGTCACTGGTAGTCGCCCCAAGCGCGTCCGATGCTTGGACCATTCCGAGGCGGACCTGAAGCCTCTTCCCTCTAGCCGTTGGGGCTTTCTCGCCGCATCCCTCGCCTCGCACCCCGATTGCTATTCGGTGAGGCTCCTCGGCCGCCTTGGAACTATCTGTGTATCGGACGCATCGCGGGATAAGGGGTTGGCAGTGGTAGTCGCCCCAAGCGCGTCCGATGCTTGGACCATTCCGAGGCGGCCCTGCAGCCTCTTCCGTCTAGCCGTTGGGGCCATCTCGCTGCATCCCCCACCTCGCACCACGATTGCTATGCGGTGAGGCTCCTTGGCCGCCTCGGAACTATCTGTGTATCGGACGCATCGCGGGATAAGGGGTTGTCACTGGTAGTCGCCCCAAGCGCGTCCGATGCTTGGACTATTCCGAGGCGGCCCTGCAGCCTCTTCCGTCTAGCCGTTGGGGCCATCTCGCCGCATCCCCCAGCTCCTCGGCCGCCTCGGAACTATCTGTGTATCGGACGCATCGCGGGATAAGGGGTTGGCAGTGGTAGTCGCCCCAAGCGCGTTCGATGCTTGGACTATTCCGAGGCGGCCCCGCAGCCTCTTCCGTCTACCCTTTGGGGCCATCTCGCCGCATCCCTCGCCTCGCACCCCGATTGCTATGCGGTGAGGCTCCTCGGCCGCCTGGGAACTATCTTCGTATCGGATGCATCGCGGGATAAGGGGTTGTCACTGGTAGTCGCCCCAAGCGCGTCCGATGCTTGGACTATTCCGAGGCGGCCCTGTGGCCTCTTCCGTCTAGCCGTTGGGGCCATCTCGCCGCATCCCTCACCTCGCACCCCCATTGCTATGCGGTGAGGCTCCTCGGCCGCCTTGGAACTGTCTTCGTATCGGAAGCATCGCGGGATAAGGGGTTGTCACTGGTAGTCGCCCCAAGCGCGTCCGATGCTTGGACTATTCCGAGGCGGCCCTGCAGCCTCTTCCGTCTAGCCGTTGGGGCCATCTCGCCGCATCCCCCACCTCGCACCCGGATTGCTATGCGGTGAGGCTCCTCGGCCGCCTTGGAACTATCTTCGTATCGGACGCATCGCGGGATAAGGGGTTGTCACTGGTAGTCGCCCCAAGCGCGTCCGATGCTTGGACTATTCCGACGCGGCCCTGTGGCCTCTTCCGTCTAGCCGTTGGGGCCATCTCGCCGCATCCCCCACCTCGCACCCCGATTGCTATGCGGTGAGGCTCCTCGGCCGCCTTGGAACCATCTTCGTATCGGACGCATCGCGGGATGAGGGGTTGTCACTGGTAGTCGCCCCAAGCGCGTCCGATGCTTGGACCATTCCGAGGCGGCCCTGAAGCCTCTTCCGTCTAGCCGTTGGGGCCTTCCCGCCCCATCCCTCGCCTCGCACCCCCGATTGCTATGCGGTGAGGCTCCTCGGCCGCCTTGGAACCATCTGTGTATCGGACGCATCGCGGGATAAGGGGTTGGCACTGGTAGTCGCCCCAAGCGCGTCCGATGCTTGGAGCATTCCGAGGTGGCCCTGAAGCCTCTTCCGTCTAGCCGTTGGGGCCTTCCCGCCCCATCCCTCGCCTCGCACCCCGATTGATATGCGGTGAGGCTCCTCGGCCGCCTTGGAACTATCTGTGTATCGGACGCATCGCGGGATAAGGGGTTGGCACTGGTAGTCGTCCCAATCGCGTCCGATGCTTGGACCATTCCGAGGCGGCCCTGCAGCCTCTTCCGTTTAGCCGTCGGGGCCTTCCCGCCGCATCCCTCGCCTCGCATCCCGATTCCTATGCGGTGAGTCTTCTCGGCCGCCGCGGAACTATACCTGTTATTGCTACTGCATCCTTCGGCTGGTAACCTCCTCTGCCGCCTTGGAACGTTCTCTTTGTCGGACGCGTCGCGGGATAAGGGGTTGGCACTGGTAGTCGCCCCAAGCGCGCCCGATGCATAGACCGCTCCGAGTTGACCTTGCTTTCAGCCTCTCACATGCATAGACCTCTCTGAGTCGACCCTGCAGCCTCTCACGTTTAGCCTTTGGAATCTCGCCTCACAACATGATTGCTATCCTTGATGCATCCCTTGCCTCGAGCCCTGATTGCTTTCTTGGCTGCATCCCTCCTCTCCTCACAGCCCGGTTGTCATCACTGCTTCATCCGTCGCTTCATGCATTCTGGCTGCTGGGCCCTTCCCACCGCACACCTCGATTGCTATCTCTTCTGCATCACACACCCCGATTGCTATCTCTGCTACATCCCTCGGCTCTCACTTCTGCATCCTTCGCCTCCCACCTCGATTGCTATCAATGCTGCATCCGTAACCTCACACCCCGATTGCTATGCGGGGAGGCTCCTTGGCCGCCTTGGAAATTTCTGTGTGTCGGACGCACCGCGGGATAAGGGGTTGGCACTGGTAGTCGCCCCAAGTGCGCCCGATTCTTAGACCGCTTCGAGGTGACCTCGTAGCCTCTTTCGTCCAGGCTTCCTGCCTTCAACGCCCTTTTTACACCTCGATTGCTATGCGCGGGCTCGTTGGCGTCTATCACCTCTCTGCGAAGAGTGGCACGATGATTGTTGGGGTAAATCGTAGCAGTCCGATCTCTGGCCTTGGGCCATTGTGAGGGCTGATCGATTTCCTGTGCGCATCTCGTGTTCGCCCAGTAACAGACTCGACGACTTGTAATCGGTCTTGTTCCCGATTGTTCCTGGAGGTAGTCTTCGGAACTCTTGGATTTGACCTGTCACTCGAACTGTCCTCTTCCGAGGATGCTTGTGTGTGTGTGCTTGTGCCATTTCC
>NW_026729228.1:32500-65000 GCF_030272615.1 Cryptomeria japonica | reverse complement strand
ATTGCATTGTTTTCCCCGGGTGCGCTCCGAGGTGCGCAACATCGGTGCGCACCAAGGAGGGCTCCGAAGTGTGCTCCAAGGTGCGCACGATTCGGAGCTCGGTTTGCCCGGGGTGCGCACACCTTGGCTGGGTTGCGCACCCTTTGTGCGCTCCAAGGTGCGCACGAAGTCGGAGCTCGGTTTGCCCCGGGTGCGCACCTTCGCCAGGGTGCGCACCTTGATGCGCACGCCTTGGCTGGGCTGCGCACCTTGGTGGGCGCCATGGTGCGCACCTTTCGTGCGCTCCAAGGTGCGCACGAAGTCGGAGCTCGGTTTGCCCCGGGTGCGCACCTTGGTGGGCGCCATGGTGCACTCCGAGGTGCCCAAGATTGGTGCGCACCAAGGAGCGCTCCGAAGTGCGCTCCAAGGTGCGCAGGTGCGCGCGAAGTCGAAAGTTGGGTTAATTGTCCGGTTTGCCTCGGGTGCGCACCTTGCGTGCACCTTCGCCAGGGTGGGCGCCTTGGTGCGCACACCTTGGCTGGGCTGCGCACCCGGGCGCGCACACCTTGGCACCCGCGTTTCCTTCATTTTAAATTTTTTTTTTTTACAATCTCTCAAGTGGGAAATTCTATAATCTCAACTTTTTTTGCCTTTTCAGGAAACTTTTGAATGGAGCGCATCATTGGTGCGCTCCGAAGTGTGCTCCAAGGTGCGCACCTCTGGTGTGCTCCAAAGCTCTCTCTAGCTGCGTGCACCTGCCCCGGCCGCGCACCCGGCCCCGCCCAGCTTCGCTCACCTGTCCCGGGCGTCTGGTGCGGAACCTTAGAGTAAGAAACATCACCGTGCACCTTGGCCAACGTGCGCGACTCGACCGAGCGCGCACTGGCCGAGGTGCACACCGATTTCACCTGGGTGCGCGCGCAGCACCTCGGGCGCACCGGGGTGCGCGCACAACGCCCAGGTTGCACCGTGGCCTGTGTGCTCGGGGCGCCTCGGGTGCGCGCTCGGTGTCGCCCCCGCGCGCGCGGTAGTGCGGGCAGCGCACCCCGGCCCGGCCCGGCCCCGACGAGAACGCAAACGGGCAAAAGGTTTATTCAAATAGCATTGCGACGCCCGGCGAAAAACTAAAAAAGGGTGCAACACCGGGACTTCCCGGGAGGTCACCCATCCCAGTACTACTCCGGCCCAAGCGCGCTTAACTGCGGAGTTCTGATGGGATCCGGTGCACTAACGCTGGTATGATCGCACCCGTTATGAGCTTGTCGCAGTGTGTACTTAGCAAACCGCGACCCACGTGCGAATCCACCCCGGCCACCCACCCCCGTCGAGGTGCACACCCTCCCTCGCGAAGTGCGCCCCGTTCGCCAAGTGTGAGCCCTGCCCGGGTGCGCGCACCTTGCTAGGGCGTCGGGTGTGCACCCGGCCCGGCCTACGTGCGTGCACCTGGACGGGGCGTCGTGTGCGTGCAGTGTCCCGTCTGCAACGCGGTGCCCACACACCACCTCGGGCGCAACGACCTGCGCTCACATGTGGGCCGAGTGCACCTTGGTGCATGTTCGGGGCGCCTCGGGTGCACGCTCGATCTTGCCCCGGTGCACCAAGGCGCTCGGTTTGCCCCGGGTGCGCACTTGGTGCAAGGTGGGCACCCAAAATAGGGATCAAGCACCAAAACACAAGTTTCGGGATGCAAAATGGGACCCAAGGACCACAAATGCGTTCCAAGACCCATGATGGGTCCACGAGAACAAAAATGTGTTCCGAGACTTAATAAACAAATATTGGGTTTTAGGAGAAGAAACATGCTCTGATGCCCAAAACGAGAATCGACCCCGAAAAGGCCACAGGCCAAAAGTGGGATGCGAGACAAAAAAAAATGGGACCCGAGGACCAAAATTGGGTTCCCAGGTCGAAGACAGGGCAACCGGACAAGAAACGACCTCTAAGGCTCGAAATGAGTCCCGACGACTAAAACTTGACAAGAAGCACCCATCAGGCACCCAACTCGACACCCATGGGATGCCGACCCACCCGGGCTTCCACCTAGCACACCTTGGCACCCACCCACCCTCGCACCCAACCTCGCACCCAACTTAGCACCTTTGAACCCACATTGGCACTCACCCTGACCCTGGCACCTTGGAACCCACATTGGCACTCACCTTGACCCTGGCACCCACCTTTGCACTCACCTTGGGACCCACCCTGGCTCCCACCTCGGCACCCACCCAGACACCCACCTTGGTTCCTTGGCACCCACCTTGGATCCTTGGCACCCACCCCGACACCCACCTTGGCACGCAACTTGGCTACTTGCCACCCACCTTGGCTCCTTGACGCCCACCCCGACAACCACCCCGTGACCTACCCTGGCTAGGGTTGGTGCACACCCACCCTGGTGCCCACCTTGGCACCCACCCCATGACCCACCTTGGCACGCACCTTAGTACCCACCCCGTTACCCACCCTAGGACCCACCCCGTGACCCACCTTGGCCAGGGTGGGTGCCTTGGTGCGCACAACTTGCCTGGGCTGCACACCAGGGCGGGCTCAAGATGGCACCCGCGTTCCGTTTTTTTCACTATCTTTCAAAACGGAAATTTTAAAATCTCGTTTTTTTTTTTTTTTTGCCTTTTCTGGAAATTAGTGAAGGCAGCGCATCAAAGGTGCGCAATGCTGGTGCGAACCCGGGAGCGCTCCGATGTGTGCTCCAAGGTGCGGCGTGCACGAAGTCCGAGCCCGGCTTGCCCCGGGTGCGCACCTCGCGTGCACCTTCGCCGGGGTGAGCACCTTGGCTGGGTTGCGCGCCCTGGTGCGCACCAAGGAGCGCTCTGAAGTGTGCTCCAAGGTGCGGCGTGCACGAAGTCGGAGCTCGGTTTGCCCCGGGTGTGCACCTCGGGTGCGCACCTCGCGTGCACCTTCGCTGCGGTGGGCACCTTGGCTGGGTTGCGCGCCTTGGTGGGCACCATGCAGTGCACGAAGTCGGAGCCCGGTTTGCCCCGGGCGCGCACCTCCGCCAGGGTGGGCACCTTGGTGCGCACAACTTGCCTGGGCTGCGCACCAGGAAGGGCTCAAGATGGCACCCGCGTTCCGTTTTTTTCACTATCTTTCAGAACGGAAATTTTAAAATATCGTTTTTTTTTGCCTTTTCTGGAAATTAGTGAAGGCAGCGCATCAAAGGTGCGCAACGCTGGTGCGAACCTGGGAGCGCTCCGATGTGTGCTCCAAGGTGCGGCGTGCACGAAGTCGGAGCCCGGTTTGCCCCGGGTGCGCCCTGGTGGGCACCATGGTGCGCACCAAGGAGCGCTCCGAAGTGTGCTCCAAGGTGCGGCCTGCACGAAGTCGGAGCCCGGTTTGCCCCGGGCGTGCACCGCGGGTGGGCACCTTGGTGCGCATGCCTTGCCTGGGCTGCGCACCAGGGCGGGCTCAAGATGGCACCCGCGTTCCGTTTTTTTCACTATCTTTCAAAACGGAAATTTTAAAATCTCATTTTTTTTTGCCTTTTCTGGAAATTAGT
Source organism: Cryptomeria japonica (assembly GCF_030272615.1). Taxonomy (NCBI): domain Eukaryota; kingdom Viridiplantae; phylum Streptophyta; class Pinopsida; order Cupressales; family Cupressaceae; genus Cryptomeria; species Cryptomeria japonica. The sequence goes on along the minus strand of NW_026729228.1, from coordinate 61,507 downwards.
GAAGGCAGCGCATCAAAGGTGCGCACCTCGCTGCCCACCACGGTGCGCAACGCCGGTGGGCACCCGGGAGTGCTTCGAAGTGTGCTCCAAGGTGCTGCGTGCACGTTGTCGGAGCCCGGTTTGCCCCGGGTGCGCACCTCGCGTGCACCTTCGTCGGGGTGGGCACCTTGGCTGGGTTTGCCCCGGCTGCGCTCCGAAGCGGGGTTATTGGAGCGCCGCCTCTTTTTTTGTCGGAGCGTTTGGTGGGGTTTCTCGCATTGGCTCTTCCCAGGCCCGGTTGCCACCCTGGCGCGCACGAAGTCGGAAGTAGGGTTAATTGCCCGGGTGCGCACCTTTGCCAGGGTGGGCACCTTACCTGGGCTGTGCACCAGGGCGGGCTCAAGATGGCACCCGCGTTCCGTTTTTTTCACTATCTTTCAAAACGGAAATTTTAAAATCTCCTCTTTTTTTTGCCTTTTCTGTAAATTAGTGAAGGCAGCGCATCAAAGGTGCGCACCTCGCTGCCCACCTTGGTGTGCTCTGAGGTGCGCACCCGGGAGCGCTACGAAGTGTGCTCCAAGGTGCGGCGTGCACGTTGTCGGAGCCCGGTTTGCCCCGGGTGCGCACCTCGCCTGCACCTTGGCCGGGGTGGGCACCCTGGCTGGGTTTGCCCAGGGTGCGCTCCGAAGCGGGGTTACTGGAGCGCCCCCTCTTTTTTTGTCAGAGCGTTTGGTGGGGTTTCTCGCATTGGCTCTTCCCAGGCCCGGTTGTTGGGTGCGCTCCCACCCTGGCGCGCGCGAAGTTGGAAGTTGGGTTAATTGCCCGGGCGCGCACCTTCGCCAGGGTGGGCACCTTGGTGCGCACACCTTGGCTGGGCTGCGCACCAGGGCGGGCTCAAGATGGCACCAGCATTCCCTTTTTCTCACTATCTTTCAAAACGGAAATTTTAAAATCTCGTTTTTTTTTGCCTTTTATGGAAATTAGTGAAGGCATCGCATCAAAGGTGCGCACCTCGCTGCCCACCTTGGTGTGCTCCGAGGTGCCCACCACGGTGCGCTCCGAGGTGCCCACCACGGTGCGCAACGCCGGTGCGAACCCGGGAGCGCCCCGATGTGTGCTCCAAGGTGCGGCGTGCACGAAGCCGGACCCCGGTTTGCCCCGGGTGCGCACCTCGCGTGCACCTTGGTGCGCACACCTTGGCTGGGTTGCGCGGCCTGGTGGGCACCATGGTGCGCACCAAGGAGCGCTCCGAAGTGTGCTCCAAGGTGCGGCGTGCACGAAGTCCTAGCCCGGTTTGCCCCGGGTGCGCACCTTCGCCGCGGTGGGCACCATGGCGTGCACGAAGTCGGAGCCCGGTTTGCCCCGGGTGCGCACCTCGCGTGCACCTTCGCCGGGGTGGGCACCTCGGCTGGGTTGCGCGCCCTGGTGCGCACCAAGGAGCGCTCCGAAGTGTGCTCCAAGGTGCGGCGTGCACGAAGTCAGAGCCCGGTTTGCCCCGGGTGCGCACCTTCGCCGCGGTGGGCACCCTGGTGCGCACCATGGCGTGCACGAAGTCGGAGCCCGGTTTGCCCCGGGTGCGCACCTCGCGTGCACCTTCGGCGGGGTTGCGCGCCCTGGTGCGCACCAAGGAGCGCTCCGAAGTGTGCTCCAAGGTGCGGCGTGCACGAAGTCGGAGCCCGGTTTGCCCCGGGTGCGCACCTCGCGTGCACCTTCGGCGGGGTTGCGCGCCCTGGTGGGCACCATGGTGCGCACCAAGGAGCGCTCCGAAGTGTGCTCCAAGGTGCGGCGTGCACGAAGTCGGAGCCCGGTTTGCCCCGGGTGCGCACCTCGCGTGCACCTTCGCCGCGGTGGGCACCATGGCGTGCACGAAGTCGGAGCCCGGTTTGCCCCGGGTGCGCACCTCGCGTGCACCTTCGCCGGGGTGGGCACCTCGGCTGGGTTGCGCGCCCTGGTGCGCACCAAGGAGCGCTCCGAAGTGTGCTCCAAGGTGCGGCGTGCACGAAGTCGGAGCCCGGTTTGCCCCGGGTGCGCACCTCGCGTGCACCTTCGCCGCGGTGGGCACCATGGCGTGCACGAAGTCGGAGCCCGGTTTGCCCCGGGTGCGCACCCCGCGTGCACCTTCGCCGGGGTGGGCACCTCGGCTGGGTTGCGCGCCCTGGTGCGCACCAAGGAGCGCTCCGAAGTGTGCTCCAAGGTGCGGCGTGCACGAAGTCGGAGCCCGGTTTGCCCCGGGTGCGCACCTCGCGTGCACCTTCGCCGCGGTGGGCACCTTGGCTGGGTTGGGCACCATTGAGCGCTCCGAAGTGTGCTCCAAGGTGCGCACCATGGCCCTCCAAGGTGCGCAGCATGGCGTGCACGAAGTCGGAGCCCGGTTTGCCCCGGGTGCGCACCTCGCGTGCACCTTCGCCAGGGTGGGCACCTCGGTGCGCACACCTTCTCAATGTTTTCTTGCCTTTTCTGGAAATTGGTGAAGGCAGCGCATCAAAGGTGCGCACCTCGGTGTGCTCCGAGGTGCGAACCCGAGAGCGCTCCGAGGTGCCCACGAAGTCGAAAGTCGGGTTAATTGCATTGTTTTCCCCGGGTGCGCTCCGAGGTGCGCAACATCGGTGCGCACCAAGGAGGGCTCCGAAGTGTGCTCCAAGGTGCGCACGATTCGGAGCTCGGTTTGCCCGGGGTGCGCACACCTTGGCTGGGTTGCGCACCCTTTGTGCGCTCCAAGGTGCGCACGAAGTCGGAGCTCGGTTTGCCCCGGGTGCGCACCTTCGCCAGGGTGCGCACCTTGATGCGCACGCCTTGGCTGGGCTGCGCACCTTGGTGGGCGCCATGGTGCGCACCTTTCGTGCGCTCCAAGGTGCGCACGAAGTCGGAGCTCGGTTTGCCCCGGGTGCGCACCTTGGTGGGCGCCATGGTGCACTCCGAGGTGCCCAAGATTGGTGCGCACCAAGGAGCGCTCCGAAGTGCGCTCCAAGGTGCGCAGGTGCGCGCGAAGTCGAAAGTTGGGTTAATTGTCCGGTTTGCCTCGGGTGCGCACCTTGCGTGCACCTTCGCCAGGGTGGGCGCCTTGGTGCGCACACCTTGGCTGGGCTGCGCACCCGGGCGCGCACACCTTGGCACCCGCGTTTCCTTCATTTTAAATTTTTTTTTTTTACAATCTCTCAAGTGGGAAATTCTATAATCTCAACTTTTTTTGCCTTTTCAGGAAACTTTTGAATGGAGCGCATCATTGGTGCGCTCCGAAGTGTGCTCCAAGGTGCGCACCTCTGGTGTGCTCCAAAGCTCTCTCCAGCTGCGTGCACCTGCCCCGGCCGCGCACCCGGCCCCGCCCAGCTTCGCTCACCTGTCCCGGGCGTCTGGTGCGGAACCTTAGAGTAAGAAACATCACCGTGCACCTTGGCCAACGTGCGCGACTCGACCGAGCGCGCACTGGCCGAGGTGCACACCGATTTCACCTGGGTGCGCGCGCAGCACCTCGGGCGCACCGGGGTGCGCGCACAACGCCCGGGTTGCACCGTGGCCTGTGTGCTCGGGGCGCCTCGGGTGCGCGCTCGGTGTCGCCCCCCGCGCGCGCGGTAGTGCGGGCAGCGCACCCCGGCCCGGCCCGGCCCCGACGAGAACGCAAACGGGCAAAAGGTTTATTCAAATAGCATTGCGACGCCCGGCGAAAAACTAAGAAAGGGTGCAACACCGGGACTTCCCGGGAGGTCACCCATCCCAGTACTACTCCGGCCCAAGCGCGCTTAACTGCGGAGTTCTGATGGGATCCGGTGCACTAACGCTGGTATGATCGCACCCGTTATGAGCTTGTCGCAGTGTGTACTTAGCAAACCGCGACCCACGTGCGAATCCACCCCGGCCACCCACCCCCGTCGAGGTGCACACCCTCCCTCGCGAAGTGCGCCCCGTTCGCCAAGTGTGAGCCCTGCCCGGGTGCGCGCACCTTGCTAGGGCGTCGGGTGTGCACCCGGCCCGGCCTACGTGCGTGCACCTGGACGGGGCGTCGTGTGCGTGCAGTGTCCCGTCTGCAACGCGGTGCCCACACACCACCTCGGGCGCAACGACCTGCGCTCACATGTGGGCCGAGTGCACCTTGGTGCATGTTCGGGGCGCCTCGGGTGCACGCTCGATCTTGCCCCGGTGCACCAAGGCGCTCGGTTTGCCCCGGGTGCGCACTTGGTGCAAGGTGGGCACCCAAAATAGGGATCAAGCACCAAAACACAAGTTTCGGGATGCAAAATGGGACCCAAGGACCACAAATGCGTTCCAAGACCCATGATGGGTCCACGAGAACAAAAATGTGTTCCGAGACTTAATAAACAAATATTGGGTTTTAGGAGAAGAAACATGCTCTGATGCCCAAAACGAGAATCGACCCCGAAAAGGCCACAGGCCAAAAGTGGGATGCGAGACAAAAAAAAATGGGACCCGAGGACCAAAATTGGGTTCCCAGGTCGAAGACAGGGCAACCGGACAAGAAACGACCTCTAAGGCTCGAAATGAGTCCCGACGACTAAAACTTGACAAGAAGCACCCATCAGGCACCCAACTCGACACCCATGGGATGCCGACCCACCCGGGCTTCCACCTAGCACACCTTGGCACCCACCCACCCTCGCACCCAACCTCGCACCCAACTTAGCACCTTTGAACCCACATTGGCACTCACCCTGACCCTGGCACCTTGGAACCCACATTGGCACTCACCTTGACCCTGGCACCCACCTTTGCACTCACCTTGGGACCCACCCTGGCTCCCACCTCGGCACCCACCCAGACACCCACCTTGGTTCCTTGGCACCCACCTTGGATCCTTGGCACCCACCCCGACACCCACCTTGGCACGCAACTTGGCTACTTGCCACCCACCTTGGCTCCTTGACGCCCACCCCGACAACCACCCCGTGACCTACCCTGGCTAGGGTTGGTGCACACCCACCCTGGTGCCCACCTTGGCACCCACCCCATGACCCACCTTGGCACGCACCTTAGTACCCACCCCGTTACCCACCCTAGGACCCACCCCGTGACCCACCTTGGCCAGGGTGGGTGCCTTGGTGCGCACAACTTGCCTGGGCTGCACACCAGGGCGGGCTCAAGATGGCACCCGCGTTCCGTTTTTTTCACTATCTTTCAAAACGGAAATTTTAAAATCTCGTTTTTTTTTTTTTTTTGCCTTTTCTGGAAATTAGTGAAGGCAGCGCATCAAAGGTGCGCAATGCTGGTGCGAACCCGGGAGCGCTCCGATGTGTGCTCCAAGGTGCGGCGTGCACGAAGTCCGAGCCCGGCTTGCCCCGGGTGCGCACCTCGCGTGCACCTTCGCCGGGGTGAGCACCTTGGCTGGGTTGCGCGCCCTGGTGCGCACCAAGGAGCGCTCTGAAGTGTGCTCCAAGGTGCGGCGTGCACGAAGTCGGAGCTCGGTTTGCCCCGGGTGTGCACCTCGGGTGCGCACCTCGCGTGCACCTTCGCTGCGGTGGGCACCTTGGCTGGGTTGCGCGCCTTGGTGGGCACCATGCAGTGCACGAAGTCGGAGCCCGGTTTGCCCCGGGCGCGCACCTCCGCCAGGGTGGGCACCTTGGTGCGCACAACTTGCCTGGGCTGCGCACCAGGAAGGGCTCAAGATGGCACCCGCGTTCCGTTTTTTTCACTATCTTTCAGAACGGAAATTTTAAAATATCGTTTTTTTTTGCCTTTTCTGGAAATTAGTGAAGGCAGCGCATCAAAGGTGCGCAACGCTGGTGCGAACCTGGGAGCGCTCCGATGTGTGCTCCAAGGTGCGGCGTGCACGAAGTCGGAGCCCGGTTTGCCCCGGGTGCGCCCTGGTGGGCACCATGGTGCGCACCAAGGAGCGCTCCGAAGTGTGCTCCAAGGTGCGGCCTGCACGAAGTCGGAGCCCGGTTTGCCCCGGGTGTGCACCGCGGGTGGGCACCTTGGTGCGCATGCCTTGCCTGGGCTGCGCACCAGGGCGGGCTCAAGATGGCACCCGCGTTCCGTTTTTTTCACTATCTTTCAAAACGGAAATTTTAAAATCTCATTTTTTTTTGCCTTTTCTGGAAATTAGTGAAGGCAGCGCATCAAAGGTGCGCACCTCGCTGCCCACCACGGTGCGCAACGCCGGTGGGCACCCGGGAGTGCTTCGAAGTGTGCTCCAAGGTGCTGCGTGCACGTTGTCGGAGCCCGGTTTGCCCCGGGTGCGCACCTCGCGTGCACCTTCGTCGGGGTGGGCACCTTGGCTGGGTTTGCCCCGGCTGCGCTCCGAAGCGGGGTTATTGGAGCGCCGCCTCTTTTTTTGTCGGAGCGTTTGGTGGGGTTTCTCGCATTGGCTCTTCCCAGGCCCGGTTGCCACCCTGGCGCGCACGAAGTCGGAAGTAGGGTTAATTGCCCGGGTGCGCACCTTTGCCAGGGTGGGCACCTTACCTGGGCTGTGCACCCGGGCGGGCTCAAGATGGCACCCGCGTTCCGTTTTTTTCACTATCTTTCAAAACGGAAATTTTAAAATCTCCTCTTTTTTTTGCCTTTTCTGGAAATTAGTGAAGGCAGCGCATCAAAGGTGCGCACCTCGCTGCCCACCTTGGTGTGCTCTGAGGTGCGCACCCGGGAGCGCTACGAAGTGTGCTCCAAGGTGCGGCGTGCACGTTGTCGGAGCCCGGTTTGCCCCGGGTGCGCACCTCGCCTGCACCTTGGCCGGGGTGGGCACCCTGGCTGGGTTTGCCCAGGGTGCGCTCCGAAGCGGGGTTACTGGAGCGCCCCCTCTTTTTTTGTCAGAGCGTTTGGTGGGGTTTCTCGCATTGGCTCTTCCCAGGCCCGGTTGTTGGGTGCGCTCCCACCCTGGCGCGCGCGAAGTTGGAAGTTGGGTTAATTGCCCGGGCGCGCACCTTCGCCAGGGTGGGCACCTTGGTGCGCACACCTTGGCTGGGCTGCGCACCAGGGCGGGCTCAAGATGGCACCAGCATTCCCTTTTTCTCACTATCTTTCAAAACGGAAATTTTAAAATCTCGTTTTCTTTTGCCTTTTATGGAAATTAGTGAAGGCATCGCATCAAAGGTGCGCACCTCGCTGCCCACCTTGGTGTGCTCCGAGGTGCCCACCACGGTGCGCTCCGAGGTGCCCACCACGGTGCGCAACGCCGGTGCGAACCCGGGAGCGCCCCGATGTGTGCTCCAAGGTGCGGCGTGCACGAAGCCGGACCCCGGTTTGCCCCGGGTGCGCACCTCGCGTGCACCTTGGTGCGCACACCTTGGCTGGGTTGCGCGGCCTGGTGGGCACCATGGTGCGCACCAAGGAGCGCTCCGAAGTGTGCTCCAAGGTGCGGCGTGCACGAAGTCCTAGCCCGGTTTGCCCCGGGTGCGCACCTTCGCCGCGGTGGGCACCATGGCGTGCACGAAGTCGGAGCCCGGTTTGCCCCGGGTGCGCACCTCGCGTGCACCTTCGCCGGGGTGGGCACCTCGGCTGGGTTGCGCGCCCTGGTGCGCACCAAGGAGCGCTCCGAAGTGTGCTCCAAGGTGCGGCGTGCACGAAGTCGGAGCCCGGTTTGCCCCGGGTGCGCACCTTCGCCGCGGTGGGCACCCTGGTGCGCACCATGGCGTGCACGAAGTCGGAGCCCGGTTTGCCCCGGGTGCGCACCTCGCGTGCACCTTCGGCGGGGTTGCGCGCCCTGGTGCGCACCAAGGAGCGCTCCGAAGTGTGCTCCAAGGTGCGGCGTGCACGAAGTCGGAGCCCGGTTTGCCCCGGGTGCGCACCTCGCGTGCACCTTCGGCGGGGTTGCGCGCCCTGGTGGGCACCATGGTGCGCACCAAGGAGCGCTCCGAAGTGTGCTCCAAGGTGCGGCGTGCACGAAGTCGGAGCCCGGTTTGCCCCGGGTGCGCACCTCGCGTGCACCTTCGCCGCGGTGGGCACCATGGCGTGCACGAAGTCGGAGCCCGGTTTGCCCCGGGTGCGCACCTCGCGTGCACCTTCGCCGCGGTGGGCACCATGGCGTGCACGAAGTCGGAGCCCGGTTTGCCCCGGGTGCGCACCTCGCGTGCACCTTCGCTGGGGTGGGCACCTCGGCTGGGTTGCGCGCCCTGGTGCGCACCAAGGAGCGCTCCGAAGTGTGCTCCAAGGTGCGGCGTGCACGAAGTCGGAGCCCGGTTTGCCCCGGGTGCGCACCTCGCGTGCACCTTCGCCGCGGTGGGCACCATGGCGTGCACGAAGTCGGAGCCCGGTTTGCCCCGGGTGCGCACCCCGCGTGCACCTTCGCCGGGGTGGGCACCTCGGCTGGGTTGCGCGCCCTGGTGCGCACCAAGGAGCGCTCCGAAGTGTGCTCCAAGGTGCGGCGTGCACGAAGTCGGAGCCCGGTTTACCCCGGGTGCGCACCTCGCGTGCACCTTCGCCGCGGTGGGCACCTTGGCTGGGTTGGGCACCATTGAGCGCTCCGAAGTGTGCTCCAAGGTGCGCACCATGGCCCTCCAAGGTGCGCAGCATGGCGTGCACGAAGTCGGAGCCCGGTTTGCCCCGGGTGCGCACCTCGCGTGCACCTTCGCCAGGGTGGGCACCTCGGTGCGCACACCTTCTCAATGTTTTCTTGCCTTTTCTGGAAATTGGTGAAGGCAGCGCATCAAAGGTGCGCACCTCGGTGTGCTCCGAGGTGCGAACCCGAGAGCGCTCCGAGGTGCCCACGAAGTCGAAAGTCGGGTTAATTGCATTGTTTTCCCCGGGTGCGCTCCGAGGTGCGCAACATCGGTGCGCACCAAGGAGGGCTCCGAAGTGTGCTCCAAGGTGCGCACGATTCGGAGCTCGGTTTGCCCGGGGTGCGCACACCTTGGCTGGGTTGCGCACCCTTTGTGCGCTCCAAGGTGCGCACGAAGTCGGAGCTCGGTTTGCCCCGGGTGCGCACCTTCGCCAGGGTGCGCACCTTGATGCGCACGCCTTGGCTGGGCTGCGCACCTTGGTGGGCGCCATGGTGCGCACCTTTCGTGCGCTCCAAGGTGCGCACGAAGTCGGAGCTCGGTTTGCCCCGGGTGCGCACCTTGGTGGGCGCCATGGTGCACTCCGAGGTGCCCAAGATTGGTGCGCACCAAGGAGCGCTCCGAAGTGCGCTCCAAGGTGCGCAGGTGCGCGCGAAGTCGAAAGTTGGGTTAATTGTCCGGTTTGCCTCGGGTGCGCACCTTGCGTGCACCTTCGCCAGGGTGGGCGCCTTGGTGCGCACACCTTGGCTGGGCTGCGCACCCGGGCGCGCACACCTTGGCACCCGCGTTTCCTTCATTTTAAATTTTTTTTTTTTACAATCTCTCAAGTGGGAAATTCTATAATCTCAACTTTTTTTGCCTTTTCAGGAAACTTTTGAATGGAGCGCATCATTGGTGCGCTCCGAAGTGTGCTCCAAGGTGCGCACCTCTGGTGTGCTCCAAAGCTCTCTCCAGCTGCGTGCACCTGCCCCGGCCGCGCACCCGGCCCCGCCCAGCTTCGCTCACCTGTCCCGGGCGTCTGGTGCGGAACCTTAGAGTAAGAAACATCACCGTGCACCTTGGCCAACGTGCGCGACTCGACCGAGCGCGCACTGGCCGAGGTGCACACCGATTTCACCTGGGTGCGCGCGCAGCACCTCGGGCGCACCGGGGTGCGCGCACAACGCCCGGGTTGCACCGTGGCCTGTGTGCTCGGGGCGCCTCGGGTGCGCGCTCGGTGTCGCCCCCCGCGCGCGCGGTAGTGCGGGCAGCGCACCCCGGCCCGGCCCGGCCCCGACGAGAACGCAAACGGGCAAAAGGTTTATTCAAATAGCATTGCGACGCCCGGCGAAAAACTAAAAAAGGGTGCAACACCGGGACTTCCCGGGAGGTCACCCATCCCAGTACTACTCCGGCCCAAGCGCGCTTAACTGCGGAGTTCTGATGGGATCAGGTGCACTAACGCTGGTATGATCGCACCCGTTATGAGCTTGTCGCAGTGTGTACTTAGCAAACCGCGACCCACGTGCGAATCCACCCCGGCCACCCACCCCCGTCGAGGTGCACACCCTCCCTCGCGAAGTGCGCCCCGTTCGCCAAGTGTGAGCCCTGCCCGGGTGCGCGCACCTTGCTAGGGCGTCGGGTGTGCACCCGGCCCGGCCTACGTGCGTGCACCTGGACGGGGCGTCGTGTGCGTGCAGTGTCCCGTCTGCAACGCGGTGCCCACACACCACCTCGGGCGCAACGACCTGCGCTCACATGTGGGCCGAGTGCACCTTGGTGCATGTTCGGGGCGCCTCGGGTGCACGCTCGATCTTGCCCCGGTGCACCAAGGCGCTCGGTTTGCCCCGGGTGCGCACTTGGTGCAAGGTGGGCACCCAAAATAGGGATCAAGCACCAAAACACAAGTTTCGGGATGCAAAATGGGACCCAAGGACCACAAATGCGTTCCAAGACCCATGATGGGTCCACGAGAACAAAAATGTGTTCCGAGACTTAATAAACAAATATTGGGTTTTAGGAGAAGAAACATGCTCTGATGCCCAAAACGAGAATCGACCCCGAAAAGGCCACAGGCCAAAAGTGGGATGCGAGACAAAAAAAAATGGGACCCGAGGACCAAAATTGGGTTCCCAGGTCGAAGACAGGGCAACCGGACAAGAAACGACCTCTAAGGCTCGAAATGAGTCCCGACGACTAAAACTTGACAAGAAGCACCCATCAGGCACCCAACTCGACACCCATGGGATGCCGACCCACCCGGGCTTCCACCTAGCACACCTTGGCACCCACCCACCCTCGCACCCAACCTCGCACCCAACTTAGCACCTTTGAACCCACATTGGCACTCACCCTGACCCTGGCACCTTGGAACCCACATTGGCACTCACCTTGACCCTGGCACCCACCTTTGCACTCACCTTGGGACCCACCCTGGCTCCCACCTCGGCACCCACCCAGACACCCACCTTGGTTCCTTGGCACCCACCTTGGATCCTTGGCACCCACCCCGACACCCACCTTGGCACGCAACTTGGCTACTTGCCACCCACCTTGGCTCCTTGACGCCCACCCCGACAACCACCCCGTGACCTACCCTGGCTAGGGTTGGTGCACACCCACCCTGGTGCCCACCTTGGCACCCACCCCATGACCCACCTTGGCACGCACCTTAGTACCCACCCCGTTACCCACCCTAGGACCCACCCCGTGACCCACCTTGGCCAGGGTGGGTGCCTTGGTGCGCACAACTTGCCTGGGCTGCACACCAGGGCGGGCTCAAGATGGCACCCGCGTTCCGTTTTTTTCACTATCTTTCAAAACGGAAATTTTAAAATCTCGTTTTTTTTTTTTTTTTGCCTTTTCTGGAAATTAGTGAAGGCAGCGCATCAAAGGTGCGCAATGCTGGTGCGAACCCGGGAGCGCTCCGATGTGTGCTCCAAGGTGCGGCGTGCACGAAGTCCGAGCCCGGCTTGCCCCGGGTGCGCACCTCGCGTGCACCTTCGCCGGGGTGAGCACCTTGGCTGGGTTGCGCGCCCTGGTGCGCACCAAGGAGCGCTCTGAAGTGTGCTCCAAGGTGCGGCGTGCACGAAGTCGGAGCTCGGTTTGCCCCGGGTGTGCACCTCGGGTGCGCACCTCGCGTGCACCTTCGCTGCGGTGGGCACCTTGGCTGGGTTGCGCGCCTTGGTGGGCACCATGCAGTGCACGAAGTCGGAGCCCGGTTTGCCCCGGGCGCGCACCTCCGCCAGGGTGGGCACCTTGGTGCGCACAACTTGCCTGGGCTGCGCACCAGGAAGGGCTCAAGATGGCACCCGCGTTCCGTTTTTTTCACTATCTTTCAGAACGGAAATTTTAAAATATCGTTTTTTTTTGCCTTTTCTGGAAATTAGTGAAGGCAGCGCATCAAAGGTGCGCAACGCTGGTGCGAACCTGGGAGCGCTCCGATGTGTGCTCCAAGGTGCGGCGTGCACGAAGTCGGAGCCCGGTTTGCCCCGGGTGCGCCCTGGTGGGCACCATGGTGCGCACCAAGGAGCGCTCCGAAGTGTGCTCCAAGGTGCGGCCTGCACGAAGTCGGAGCCCGGTTTGCCCCGGGTGTGCACCGCGGGTGGGCACCTTGGTGCGCATGCCTTGCCTAGGCTGCGCACCAGGGCGGGCTCAAGATGGCACCCGCGTTCCGTTTTTTTCACTATCTTTCAAAACGGAAATTTTAAAATCTCATTTTTTTTTGCCTTTTCTGGAAATTAGTGAAGGCAGCGCATCAAAGGTGCGCACCTCGCTGCCCACCACGGTGCGCAACGCCGGTGGGCACCCGGGAGTGCTTCGAAGTGTGCTCCAAGGTGCTGCGTGCACGTTGTCGGAGCCCGGTTTGCCCCGGGTGCGCACCTCGCGTGCACCTTCGTCGGGGTGGGCACCTTGGCTGGGTTTGCCCCGGCTGCGCTCCGAAGCGGGGTTATTGGAGCGCCGCCTCTTTTTTTGTCGGAGCGTTTGGTGGGGTTTCTCGCATTGGCTCTTCCCAGGCCCGGTTGCCACCCTGGCGCGCACGAAGTCGGAAGTAGGGTTAATTGCCCGGGTGCGCACCTTTGCCAGGGTGGGCACCTTACCTGGGCTGTGCACCCGGGCGGGCTCAAGATGGCACCCGCGTTCCGTTTTTTTCACTATCTTTCAAAACGGAAATTTTAAAATCTCCTCTTTTTTTTGCCTTTTCTGGAAATTAGTGAAGGCAGCGCATCAAAGGTGCGCACCTCGCTGCCCACCTTGGTGTGCTCTGAGGTGCGCACCCGGGAGCGCTACGAAGTGTGCTCCAAGGTGCGGCGTGCACGTTGTCGGAGCCCGGTTTGCCCCGGGTGCGCACCTCGCCTGCACCTTGGCCGGGGTGGGCACCCTGGCTGGGTTTGCCCAGGGTGCGCTCCGAAGCGGGGTTACTGGAGCGCCCCCTCTTTTTTTGTCAGAGCGTTTGGTGGGGTTTCTCGCATTGGCTCTTCCCAGGCCCGGTTGTTGGGTGCGCTCCCACCCTGGCGCGCGCGAAGTTGGAAGTTGGGTTAATTGCCCGGGCGCGCACCTTCGCCAGGGTGGGCACCTTGGTGCGCACACCTTGGCTGGGCTGCGCACCAGGGCGGGCTCAAGATGGCACCAGCATTCCCTTTTTCTCACTATCTTTCAAAACGGAAATTTTAAAATCTCGTTTTCTTTTGCCTTTTATGGAAATTAGTGAAGGCATCGCATCAAAGGTGCGCACCTCGCTGCCCACCTTGGTGTGCTCCGAGGTGCCCACCACGGTGCGCTCCGAGGTGCCCACCACGGTGCGCAACGCCGGTGCGAACCCGGGAGCGCCCCGATGTGTGCTCCAAGGTGCGGCGTGCACGAAGCCGGACCCCGGTTTGCCCCGGGTGCGCACCTCGCGTGCACCTTGGTGCGCACACCTTGGCTGGGTTGCGCGGCCTGGTGGGCACCATGGTGCGCACCAAGGAGCGCTCCGAAGTGTGCTCCAAGGTGCGGCGTGCACGAAGTCCTAGCCCGGTTTGCCCCGGGTGCGCACCTTCGCCGCGGTGGGCACCATGGCGTGCACGAAGTCGGAGCCCGGTTTGCCCCGGGTGCGCACCTCGCGTGCACCTTCGCCGGGGTGGGCACCTCGGCTGGGTTGCGCGCCCTGGTGCGCACCAAGGAGCGCTCCGAAGTGTGCTCCAAGGTGCGGCGTGCACGAAGTCGGAGCCCGGTTTGCCCCGGGTGCGCACCTTCGCCGCGGTGGGCACCCTGGTGCGCACCATGGCGTGCACGAAGTCGGAGCCCGGTTTGCCCCGGGTGCGCACCTCGCGTGCACCTTCGGCGGGGTTGCGCGCCCTGGTGCGCACCAAGGAGCGCTCCGAAGTGTGCTCCAAGGTGCGGCGTGCACGAAGTCGGAGCCCGGTTTGCCCCGGGTGCGCACCTCGCGTGCACCTTCGGCGGGGTTGCGCGCCCTGGTGGGCACCATGGTGCGCACCAAGGAGCGCTCCGAAGTGTGCTCCAAGGTGCGGCGTGCACGAAGTCGGAGCCCGGTTTGCCCCGGGTGCGCACCTCGCGTGCACCTTCGCCGCGGTGGGCACCATGGCGTGCACGAAGTCGGAGCCCGGTTTGCCCCGGGTGCGCACCTCGCGTGCACCTTCGCCGGGGTGGGCACCTCGGCTGGGTTGCGCGCCCTGGTGCGCACCAAGGAGCGCTCCGAAGTGTGCTCCAAGGTGCGGCGTGCACGAAGTCGGAGCCCGGTTTGCCCCGGGTGCGCACCTCGCGTGCACCTTCGCCGCGGTGGGCACCATGGCGTGCACGAAGTCGGAGCCCGGTTTGCCTCGGGTGCGCACCCCGCGTGCACCTTCGCCGGGGTGGGCACCTCGGCTGGGTTGCGCGCCCTGGTGCGCACCAAGGAGCGCTCCGAAGTGTGCTCCAAGGTGCGGCGTGCACGAAGTCGGAGCCCGGTTTGCCCCGGGTGCGCACCTCGCGTGCACCTTCGCCGCGGTGGGCACCTTGGCTGGGTTGGGCACCATTGAGCGCTCCGAAGTGTGCTCCAAGGTGCGCACCATGGCCCTCCAAGGTGCGCAGCATGGCGTGCACGAAGTCGGAGCCCGGTTTGCCCCGGGTGCGCACCTCGCGTGCACCTTCGCCAGGGTGGGCACCTCGGTGCGCACACCTTCTCAATGTTTTCTTGCCTTTTCTGGAAATTGGTGAAGGCAGCGCATCAAAGGTGCGCACCTCGGTGTGCTCCGAGGTGCGAACCCGAGAGCGCTCCGAGGTGCCCACGAAGTCGAAAGTCGGGTTAATTGCATTGTTTTCCCCGGGTGCGCTCCGAGGTGCGCAACATCGGTGCGCACCAAGGAGGGCTCCGAAGTGTGCTCCAAGGTGCGCACGATTCGGAGCTCGGTTTGCCCGGGGTGCGCACACCTTGGCTGGGTTGCGCACCCTTTGTGCGCTCCAAGGTGCGCACGAAGTCGGAGCTCGGTTTGCCCCGGGTGCGCACCTTCGCCAGGGTGCGCACCTTGATGCGCACGCCTTGGCTGGGCTGCGCACCTTGGTGGGCGCCATGGTGCGCACCTTTCGTGCGCTCCAAGGTGCGCACGAAGTCGGAGCTCGGTTTGCCCCGGGTGCGCACCTTGGTGGGCGCCATGGTGCACTCCGAGGTGCCCAAGATTGGTGCGCAACAAGGAGCGCTCCGAAGTGCGCTCCAAGGTGCGCAGGTGCGCGCGAAGTCGAAAGTTGGGTTAATTGTCCGGTTTGCCTCGGGTGCGCACCTTGCGTGCACCTTCGCCAGGGTGGGCGCCTTGGTGCGCACACCTTGGCTGGGCTGCGCACCCGGGCGCGCACACCTTGGCACCCGCGTTTCCTTCATTTTAAATTTTTTTTTTTTACAATCTCTCAAGTGGGAAATTCTATAATCTCAACTTTTTTTGCCTTTTCAGGAAACTTTTGAATGGAGCGCATCATTGGTGCGCTCCGAAGTGTGCTCCAAGGTGCGCACCTCTGGTGTGCTCCAAAGCTCTCTCCAGCTGCGTGCACCTGCCCCGGCCGCGCACCCGGCCCCGCCCAGCTTCGCTCACCTGTCCCGGGCGTCTGGTGCGGAACCTTAGAGTAAGAAACATCACCGTGCACCTTGGCCAACGTGCGCGACTCGACCGAGCGCGCACTGGCCGAGGTGCACACCGATTTCACCTGGGTGCGCGCGCAGCACCTCGGGCGCACCGGGGTGCGCGCACAACGCCCGGGTTGCACCGTGGCCTGTGTGCTCGGGGCGCCTCGGGTGCGCGCTCGGTGTCGCCCCCCGCGCGCGCGGTAGTGCGGGCAGCGCACCCCGGCCCGGCCCGGCCCCGACGAGAACGCAAACGGGCAAAAGGTTTATTCAAATAGCATTGCGACGCCCGGCGAAAAACTAAGAAAGGGTGCAACACCGGGACTTCCCGGGAGGTCACCCATCCTAGTACTACTCCGGCCCAAGCGCGCTTAACTGCGGAGTTCTGATGGGATCCGGTGCACTAACGCTGGTATGATCGCACCCGTTATGAGCTTGTCGCAGTGTGTACTTAGCAAACCGCGACCCACGTGCGAATCCACCCCGGCCACCCACCCCCGTCGAGGTGCACACCCTCCCTCGCGAAGTGCGCCCCGTTCGCCAAGTGTGAGCCCTGCCCGGGTGCGCGCACCTTGCTAGGGCGTCGGGTGTGCACCCGGCCCGGCCTACGTGCGTGCACCTGGACGGGGCGTCGTGTGCGTGCAGTGTCCCGTCTGCAACGCGGTGCCCACACACCACCTCGGGCGCAACGACCTGCGCTCACATGTGGGCCGAGTGCACCTTGGTGCATGTTCGGGGCGCCTCGGGTGCACGCTCGATCTTGCCCCGGTGCACCAAGGCGCTCGGTTTGCCCCGGGTGCGCACTTGGTGCAAGGTGGGCACCCAAAATAGGGATCAAGCACCAAAACACAAGTTTCGGGATGCAAAATGGGACCCAAGGACCACAAATGCGTTCCAAGACCCATGATGGGTCCACGAGAACAAAAATGTGTTCCGAGACTTAATAAACAAATATTGGGTTTTAGGAGAAGAAACATGCTCTGATGCCCAAAACGAGAATCGACCCCGAAAAGGCCACAGGCCAAAAGTGGGATGCGAGACAAAAAAAAATGGGACCCGAGGACCAAAATTGGGTTCCCAGGTCGAAGACAGGGCAACCGGACAAGAAACGACCTCTAAGGCTCGAAATGAGTCCCGACGACTAAAACTTGACAAGAAGCACCCATCAGGCACCCAACTCGACACCCATGGGATGCCGACCCACCCGGGCTTCCACCTAGCACACCTTGGCACCCACCCACCCTCGCACCCAACCTCGCACCCAACTTAGCACCTTTGAACCCACATTGGCACTCACCCTGACCCTGGCACCTTGGAACCCACATTGGCACTCACCTTGACCCTGGCACCCACCTTTGCACTCACCTTGGGACCCACCCTGGCTCCCACCTCGGCACCCACCCAGACACCCACCTTGGTTCCTTGGCACCCACCTTGGATCCTTGGCACCCACCCCGACACCCACCTTGGCACGCAACTTGGCTACTTGCCACCCACCTTGGCTCCTTGACGCCCACCCCGACAACCACCCCGTGACCTACCCTGGCTAGGGTTGGTGCACACCCACCCTGGTGCCCACCTTGGCACCCACCCCATGACCCACCTTGGCACGCACCTTAGTACCCACCCTGTTACCCACCCTAGGACCCACCCCGTGACCCACCTTGGCCAGGGTGGGTGCACCCACCCTGGTGCCCACCTTGGCACCCACCCATCCTAGCACCCAGCCTGTGACCGGGCTTGGAACCCAACCTTGCACCCGTCTTGGCCAGTGTGGGTGCGCACCCATCCTGGCACCCACGTTGTGACACACCCTTTAACCCACGCACCCTAGCAGCCACGTTGGCACCCACCTTGGAACACAACCTAGCAACTTGGCACCCACCCCGTGACCCACCTTGGCATCCACCATAGCAGTCGCCCACTTGGCACCCACCTTGGAACCCAAGTTGGCACCCACCTCGGCACCCACCTTGACACTTGTGGACCCACCTTGCCACTCACCCTAGCATCGACCCATCCTAGCACCCACCCTGGCACCTTTGCACCCTAGCACTCACCCATCCTAGCACCTAACCTGTGACCCACCTTGACACTCACCCTCGCACCCACCTTGGAACCCAACCTAGCACCCACCCACCCTGACACCAACCCTAGCACCTACCCACCCTTGCACCCACCCTGTGACCCATCTTGGCACCCACCCATCCTACCACTCAACCTATCACCCACCTTCTCACCCACCTTGGCATCCACCTTAGCACCCACCCACACTGGCACCTTGGCACCCACCTCGGGCAAGGTGGGTGCACACCCACCCTGACACCCAATTTAGAACCAACCGAGCATGTTACCCACCTTGGCACCCACATTGCAGCCCACCCTAGTACCCACCCTATGACCCACATTGGCATCCACACCCTAGCACCCAGGCACCTCGACACCCGCCTTGACACGCACCCTAGCACTAAACCTGTGACCCACCTTGGAACTCACCCTAGAACCCACCCACCCTGTGAACCACCTTGGCATCCACCTTAGCACCCACCCACCTTGGCACCCACTCTAGCACTCACCCATCCTAACACCCAACTTGTTACCCACCTTGGCACCCGCCCTCGCGTCCACCTTGAAACCCACCCTAGCACCCACCCACGCAGGAGCCCACCTTGGCACCCAACCTAACACCCACGCATCCTGGCACCCAACTTGTGACCCACCTTGGAACCCACCCTAGTACCCACCTTTGAACCCACTATATCACCAACCCACCTTGGCACCCACCCTATGACCCTCTTTGGAATCCACCCTAGCACGCACCCACCCTGGCACCCACCATGGAGCGCACCCTAGCACCCACCCACCTCGGCACGCACCTCAACACCCACCTTGGTGTGCGCACTGCGCCAACCTCTCAAAGACCCTATGTGGTGCGCTCCAAAGTGTACACCTTTGGTGCGCTCCAAGGTGCGCACCTTTGGTGCACACCGAGGTGCACACCAAAGTGTGCACCGAGGTGAGCACCAAAGTGCACTCCAAGGTGCACACCAAGGCGTGCACCTTTGGTGCGGTCAATGCAAACGAATTCGGAAGTTGGGGTCGATGTCCTAATCGCTGCTGCAGACTACACGTATGAGAATCGGACAAATAGCTTTATATAGGGGAGGTGTTGCGTTTGATGGGTCGACTCCCCTGGTTGTGTGCACTGCACCAACTTCAAAGACCCTGTCTTGTTTAAGAAGTCAAAAGTTGGGGTGGATGTCCTAATCATTGCTGCAGTCTACGCATGTATGAGAATCAGACAAATAGCTTATATAGGGGAGGTGTTGCATTCGGTGGGTTGACTCCCCTGGTTGTGCGCACTGCGCCAACCTCAAAGACCCCGCATAGCAGAAGAAGTCGGAAGTCGGATTTTGGTGAGCACCAAGGCGTGCACCTTTGGTGCGGTCAACGCAGACGAATTCAGAAGTTGGGGTGGATGTCCTAATCGTTGTTGCAGGCTACACATGTATGAGAATCAGACAAATAGCTTATATAGGGGAGGTGTTGGGTTTGATGGGTCAACTCCCTTGGTTGTGCGCATTACGCCAACCTCAAAGACCTTGTTTTCGTTAAGAAGTCAAAAGTTGGGGTCAATGTCCTAATGGCTCCTGTAGGCTACACATGTATGAGAATCGGACAAATAGCTTATATAGGGGAGGTGTTGGGTTTGATGGGTCGACTCCCCTGGTTGTGCGCATTACGTCAACCTCAAAGACCTTGTTTTCGTTAAGAAGTCAAAAGTTGGGGTCGATGTCCTAATTGCTCCTGTAGACTACACATGTATGAGAATCAGACAAATAGCTTATATAGGGGAGGTGTTGGGTTTGATGGGTTGACTCCCCTAGTTGTTCGCATTACACCAACCTCAAAGACCTTGTTTTCGTTTAGAAGCCGAAAGTTGGGGTCGATGTCCTAATTGCTCCTGCAGGCTACGCATGTATGAGAATCAGACAAATAGCTTATATAGGGGAGGTGTTGGGTTTGATGGGTCGACTCCCCTGGTTGTGCGCATTGCGCCAACCTCAAAGACCCTGCATTGCGGATGAAGTCGAAAGTCAGAGTTTGGTGTGCTACAAGGTGTGGTCGAAGGTGCTCACCTAGGTGTGCACCTTTGGAGCGCAGGAAAAGTGCCCTCCAAAAGTGCGCACCTTTGGAGTGCACAAAAGTGCCCTCCAAAAGTGCGCACCTTTGGAGCGCACAAAAGTGCCCTCCAAAAAGTGCCCTCCAAAAGTGCGCACCTTTGGAGTGCAGAAAAGTGCCCTCCAAAAAGTGCCCTCCAAAAGTGTGCACCTTTGGAGTGCACAAAAGTGCCCTCCAAAAGTGCGCACCTTTGGAGCGCAGAAAAGTGCCCTCCAAAAAGTGCCCTCCAAAAGTGCGCACCTTTGGAGCGCAGAAAAGTGCCCTCCAAAAAGTGCCCTCCAAAAGTGCGCACCTTTGGAGCGCAGAAAAGTGCCCTCCAAAAAGTGCCCTCCAAAAGTGCGCACCTTTGGAGCGCAGAAAAGTGCCCTCCAAAAAGTGCCCTCCAAAAGTGCGCACCTTTGGAGCGCAGAAAAGTGCCCTCCAAAAAGTGCCCTCCAAAAGTGCGCACCTTTGGAGCGCACAAAAGTGCCCTCCAAAAGTGCGCACCTTTGGAGCGCACAAAAGTGCCCTCCAAAAGTGCGCACTTTTGGTGCGCACCAAGGCGCTGGTTCGGTCGTTGCAGGCGAGTTCGGAAGTTGGGGTCGATGTCCTGAGCGGAGGTGCAAACTACACAGGTGTCGGAATCGGACAAATAGCTTATATAGGGGAGGTGTATGCTTCGATGGGTCGACTCCCCAGGTTGAGCGCACCGCGCCAACCTCAAAGACCCTACGGTATGGATGAAGTCGGAAGTTGGGTCCGATGACCGATTCGATTAGTAGGTATGCTCATGAGGTCGGAATTTGGGTCCGATGACCTGCCATGTGCAGGAAGGCGAATGTTGGCACTGTGCGTTGCAAGGTGCACACCAAGGTGCTGGTGCGGTCTTTTTAGTCGAGTTCGGAAGTTGGGGTCGATGTCCTGATCGGAGGTGCAAGCTACACAGGTGTGGGAATCGGACAAATAGCTTATATAGGGGAGGTGTATGCTTCGTTGGGTCGACTCCCCGGGTTGAGCGCACCGCGCCAACCTCAAAGACCCTACGGTATGGATGAAGTCGGAAGTTGGGTCCGATGACCGATTCGATATGTAGGCATACTCGCGAGGTCGGAATTTGGGTCCGATGACCTGCCATGTGCAGGAAGGCGAATGTTGGCACTGTGCGTTGCAAGGTGCGCACCAAGGCGCTGGTTCGGTCGTTGCAGGCGAGTTCGGAAGTTGGGGTCGATGTCCTGATCGGAGGTGCAAACTACACAGGTGTGGGAATCGGACAAATAGCTTATATAGGGGAGGTGTATGCTTCGTTGGGTCGACTCCCCGGGTTGAGCGCACCGCGCCAACCTCAAAGACCCTACGGTATGGATGAAGTCGGAAGTTGTGTCCGATGACCGATTCGATATGTAGGCATACTCGCGAGGTCGGAATTTGGGTCCGATGACCTGCCATGTGCAGGAAGGCGAATGTTGGGACTGTGCGTCGCAAGGTGCGCACCAAGGCGCTGGTGCCGTCGTTGCAGTCGAGTTCGGAAGTTGGGGTCGATGTCCTGGTCAGAGGTGCAAACTACACAGGTGTGGGAATCGGACAAATAGCTTATATAGGGGAGGTGTATGCTTCGATGGGTCGACTCCCCGGGTTGAGCGCACCGCGCCAACCTCAAAGACCCTACAGTATGGATGAAGTCGGAAGTTGGGTCCGATGACCGATTCGATACGTAGGCATATTGGCGAGGTCTGAATTTGTGTCCGATGACCTGCCATGCGCAGGAAGGCGGAATTTGGGTCCGATGACCGAGTTGATGGCGTGCCATGCGCAGAAAGGCGGAATTTGGGTCCGATGACCGAGTTGATGTTGATGGCCCGCCATGCACAGGAAGGCGGAATTTGGGTCCGATGACCGATTTGAAGGCGTGCCATGCGCAGAAAGGCGGAGTTTGGGTCCGATGACCGAGTTGATATTGATGGCCCGCCATGCGCAGGAAGGCGGAATTTGGGTCCGATGACCTGACATACGCATGGAGTCCGACTCGGGGGCCGATGTTCGATTCGATGACTTGCATTGTGGGTAAAGTCGGAAGTTGTGGTCTTTGACCCGATTCGATGACCAGACTTCGGCTGCTTGAGAATCGGACAAATAACTTATATAGGGGAGGTAGTGTTCTCGAGCATCCTCCCCCCGTGCCCGTTTATGTCGATTGATGCTGGTGCTCGACTGGTTGGAGCGCTCGGATGCAAAAATCTTGCACCAGGATTTATCGATTGTGATGGACACGGCAAGTCTCCTGATTGCTATGCAGGAGCTCATCGTGAATCTCTATGCGGCCTTGGTATGGACTCGACCTGCGGAATGGTTCGGCAATGGTAGTCGCTCCAACACGTCCTTGCAATGGCCACAGAGGTGATTCGACTAGAGCTCCAGTCTAGCTTTTGGGTTGCTTGGCGGACTGGTATAGCCGCGATCGAGTTCCGGCCATGAACGTTTTAGATAGCTCTTGGGCTTTCTGGGACGGAAGTCGGAAGTTTGGGCTGTTGTCCGATTTGATGACCATTCTTCGGATGTGTGAGAATCGGACAAATAACTTATATAGGGGACTGTGTTGTCTCACGCAGCCCCCTCCGTGCCCCTCTATCTCGACCGATGTTGGTGCTTGAAAGGGTTGGGATCGCTCGGATTTATAAACGTGCACCACCATTTGTCGAGTGTGAGGGACGCGGCAGGTCTCCTAAATGCTATACGGGCGCTCTCTGAGAATCTCTATCCGGCCTCGACACAGACTAGTCTTGCTGAATGGTTTGGCACTGGTAGTCGATCCAACACGTCGTTGTTGTGGCCGCCTAGGCGATTCGATTCGAGCCCCCGTCTAGCTTTTGGGTTGCTTGGCGGATTTTGCCCTATCCGCAAGTGAGCTCGGTCCCTAAACGTTCGAGAAACCCGATTGCTATGCGCCGACTCTCTTTCTTGCGAGCCTCCATCTAGCTTTTGGGTCTCTACGGAACGGAAGTCGGAATCTGGGACCGTTGTTTGATTCGACGAGGCAGACTACGGTTGTGCGAGAATCGGACAAATAACTTATATAGGGGAGGTGTTGACTGGAGCATTCTCCCCCGTGCCCCTCTAACTCGACCAATGCTGGCGCTCGAACGGTGGTAGCGCTCGGATTTTCGTTGAGCGCCAGCATTGGTCGATTTAGAGGGGCATGCGAGATTCCCGAATGCTATGCGAGGGCTCTAACGGAAATGTCTATTGGTTTCGGTATGGATGCAATTGCGAGTGGTTCGGCAAAGGTAGTCGTTCCGATGCGTCCATGTCGTGGCCAAATCGATAATTCGATTTGAGCCCTCGTATAGCATTTGGGTCTCTCGATGTGATTCCGCATTCCAGTCCCTTTGGGCACTGCTTGAGCCGCATCCCAGGGGGTTCCCTTCCCAATAATCTGCCTCGCAACCCGATTGCTATGCGGTGAGGCTCCTCGGCCGCCTCGGAACTATCTGTGTATCAGACGCATCGCGGGATAAGGGGTTGGCAACGGTAGTCGCCCCAAGCGCGTCCGATGCTTGGACCATTCCGAGGCGGCCCTGAAGCCTCTTCCGTCTAGCCGTTGGGTCCTTCTCGCCGCATCCCTTGCCTCGCACCCCGATTGCTATGCGGTGAGGCTCCTCGGCCGCCTTGGAACTATCTGTGTATCAGACGCATCGCGGGATAAGGGGTTGTCACTGGTAGTCGCCCCAAGCGCGTCCGATGCTTGGACCATTCCGAGGCGGCCCTGAAGCCTCTTCCGTCTAGCCGTTGGGTCCTTCTCGCCGCATCCCTCGACTCGCACCCCGATTGCTATGCGGTGAGGCTCCTCGGCCGCCTTGGAACTATCTGTGTATCGGACGCGTCGCGGGATAAGGGGTTGTCACTGGTAGTCGCCCCAAGCGCGTCCGATGCTTGGACCATTCCGAGGCGGCCCTGAAGCCTCTTCCGTCTAGCCGTTGGGTCCTTCTCGCCGCATCCCTCGCCTCGCACCCCGATTGCTATGCGGTGAGGCTCCTCGGCCGCCTTGGAACTATCTGTGTATCGGACGCGTCGCGGGATAAGGGGTTGTCACTGGTAGTCGCCCCAAGCGCGTGCGATGCATGGACCATTCCCAGGCGGCCCTGAAGCCTCTTCCGTCTAGCCGTTGGGTCCTTCTCGCCGCATCCCTCGCCTCGCACCCCGATTGCTATGCGGTGAGGCTCCTCGGCCGCCTTGGAACTATCTGTGTATCGGACGCGTCGCGGGATAAGGGGTTGTCACTGGTAGTCGCCCCAAGCGCGTCCGATGCTTGGACCATTCCGAGGCGGCCCTGAAGCCTCTTCCGTCTAGCCGTTGGGTCCTTCTCGCCGCATCCCTCGCCTCGCACCCCGATTGCTATGCGGTGAGGCTCCTCGGCCGCCTTGGAACTATCTGTGTATCGGACGCGTCGCGGGATAAGGGGTTGTCACTGGTAGTCGCCCCAAGCGCGTCCGATGCTTGGACCATTCCGAGGCGGCCCTGAAGCCTCTTCCGTCTAGCCGTT
This sequence comes from Cryptomeria japonica, assembly GCF_030272615.1. NCBI lineage: Eukaryota > Viridiplantae > Streptophyta > Pinopsida > Cupressales > Cupressaceae > Cryptomeria > Cryptomeria japonica. The sequence goes on along the minus strand of NW_026729228.1, from coordinate 37,320 downwards.
GGGTCCTTCTCGCCGCATCCCTCGCCTCGCACCCCGATTGCTATGCGGTGAGGCTCCTCGGCCGCCTTGGAACTATCTGTGTATCGGACGCGTCGCGGGATAAGGGGTTGTCACTGGTAGTCGCCCCAAGCGCGTCCGATGCTTGGACCATTCCGAGGCGGCCCTGAAGCCTCTTCCGTCTAGCCGTTGGGTCCTTCTCGCCGCATCCCTCGCCTCGCACCCCGATTGCTATGCGGTGAGGCTCCTCGGCCGCCTTGGAACTATCTGTGTATCGGACGCATCGCGGGATAAGGGGTTGTCACTGGTAGTCGCCCCAAGCGCGTCCGATGCTTGGACCATTCCGAGGCGGCCCTGAAGCCTCTTCCGTCTAGCCGTTGGGTCCTTCTCGCCGCATCCCTCGCCTCGCACCCCGATTGCTATGCGGTGAGGCTCCTCGGCCGCCTTGGAACTATCTGTGTATCGGACGCGTCGCGGGATAAGGGGTTGTCACTGGTAGTCGCCCCAAGCGCGTCCGATGCTTGGACCATTCCGAGGCGGCCCTGAAGCCTCTTCCGTCTAGCCGTTGGGTCCTTCTCGCCGCATCCCTCGCCTCGCACCCCGATTGCTATGCGGTGAGGCTCCTCGGCCGCCTTGGAACTATCTGTGTATCGGACGCGTCGCGGGATAAGGGGTTGTCACTGGTAGTCGCCCCAAGCGCGTCCGATGCTTGGACCATTCCGAGGCGGACCTGAAGCCTCTTCCGTCTAGCCGTTGGGTCCTTCTCGCCGCATCCCTCGCCTGGCACCCCGATTGCTATGCGGTGAGGCTCCTCGGCCGCCTTGGAACTATCTGTGTATCGGACGCGTCGCGGGATAAGGGGTTGTCACTGGTAGTCGCCCCAAGCGCGTCCGATGCTTGGACCATTCCGAGGCGGCCCTGAAGCCTCTTCCGTCTAGCCGTTGGGTCCTTCTTGCCGCATCCCTCGCCTCGCACCCCGATTGCTATGCGGTGAGGCTCCTCGGCCGCCTTGGAACTATCTGTGTATCGGACGCGTCGCGGGATAAGGGGTTGTCACTGGTAGTCGCCCCAAGCGCGTCCGATGCTTGGACCATTCCGAGGCGGCCCTGAAGCCTCTTCCGTCTAGCCGTTGGGTCCTTCTCGCCGCATCCCTCGCCTCGCACCCCGATTGCTATGCGGTGAGGCTCCTCGGCCGCCTTGGAACTATCTGTGTATCGGACGCATCGCGGGATAAGGGGTTGTCACTGGTAGTCGCCCCAAGCGCGTCCGATGCTTGGACCATTCCGAGGCGGCCCTGAAGCCTCTTCCGTCTAGCCGTTGGGTCCTTCTCGCCGCATCCCTCGCCTCGCACCCCGATTGCTATGCGGTGAGGCTCCTCGGCCGCCTTGGAACTATCTGTGTATCGGACGCGTCGCGGGATAAGGGGTTGTCACTGGTAGTCGCCCCAAGCGCGTCCGATGCTTGGACCATTCCGAGGCGGACCTGAAGCCTCTTCCGTCTAGCCGTTGGGTCCTTCTCGCCGCATCCCTCGCCTCGCACCCCGATTGCTATGCGGTGAGGCTCCTCGGCCGCCTTGGAACTATCTGTGTATCGGACGCGTCGCGGGATAAGGGGTTGTCACTGGTAGTCGCCCCAAGCGCGTCCGATGCTTGGACCATTCCGAGGCGGCCCTGAAGCCTCTTCCGTCTAGCCGTTGGGTCCTTCTCGCCGCATCCCTCGCCTCGCACCCCGATTGCTATGCGGTGAGGCTCCTCGGCCGCCTTGGAACTATCTGTGTATCGGACGCGTCGCGGGATAAGGGGTTGTCACTGGTAGTCGCCCCAAGCGCGTCCGATGCTTGGACCATTCCGAGGCGGACCTGAAGCCTCTTCCCTCTAGCCGTTGGGGCTTTCTCGCCGCATCCCTCGCCTCGCACCCCGATTGCAATTCGGTGAGGCTCCTCGGCCGCCTTGGAACTATCTGTGTATCGGACGCATCGCGGGATAAGGGGTTGGCAGTGGTAGTCGCCCCAAGCGCGTCCGATGCTTGGACCATTCCGAGGCGGCCCTGCAGCCTCTTCCGTCTAGCCGTTGGGGCCATCTCGCTGCATCCCCCACCTCGCACCACGATTGCTATGCGGTGAGGCTCCTTGGCCGCCTCGGAACTATCTGTGTATCGGACGCATCGCGGGATAAGGGGTTGTCACTGGTAGTCGCCCCAAGCGCGTCCGATGCTTGGACTATTCCGAGGCGGCCCTGCAGCCTCTTCCGTCTAGCCGTTGGGGCCATCTCGCCGCATCCCCCAGCTCCTCGGCCGCCTCGGAACTATCTGTGTATCGGACGCATCGCGGGATAAGGGGTTGGCAGTGGTAGTCGCCCCAAGCGCGTTCGATGCTTGGACTATTCCGAGGCGGCCCCGCAGCCTCTTCCGTCTACCCTTTGGGGCCATCTCGCCGCATCCCTCGCCTCGCACCCCGATTGCTATGCGGTGAGGCTCCTCGGCCGCCTGGGAACTATCTTCGTATCGGATGCATCGCGGGATAAGGGGTTGTCACTGGTAGTCGCCCCAAGCGCGTCCGATGCTTGGACTATTCCGAGGCGGCCCTGTGGCCTCTTCCGTCTAGCCGTTGGGGCCATCTCGCCGCATCCCTCACCTCGCACCCCCATTGCTATGCGGTGAGGCTCCTCGGCCGCCTTGGAACTGTCTTCGTATCGGAAGCATCGCGGGATAAGGGGTTGTCACTGGTAGTCGCCCCAAGCGCGTCCGATGCTTGGACTATTCCGAGGCGGCCCTGCAGCCTCTTCCGTCTAGCCGTTGGGGCCATCTCGCCGCATCCCCCACCTCGCACCCGGATTGCTATGCGGTGAGGCTCCTCGGCCGCCTTGGAACTATCTTCGTATCGGACGCATCGCGGGATAAGGGGTTGTCACTGGTAGTCGCCCCAAGCGCGTCCGATGCTTGGACTATTCCGACGCGGCCCTGTGGCCTCTTCCGTCTAGCCGTTGGGGCCATCTCGCCGCATCCCCCACCTCGCACCCCGATTGCTATGCGGTGAGGCTCCTCGGCCGCCTTGGAACCATCTTCGTATCGGACGCATCGCGGGATGAGGGGTTGTCACTGGTAGTCGCCCCAAGCGCGTCCGATGCTTGGACCATTCCGAGGCGGCCCTGAAGCCTCTTCCGTCTAGCCGTTGGGGCCTTCCCGCCCCATCCCTCGCCTCGCACCCCCGATTGCTATGCGGTGAGGCTCCTCGGCCGCCTTGGAACCATCTGTGTATCGGACGCATCGCGGGATAAGGGGTTGGCACTGGTAGTCGCCCCAAGCGCGTCCGATGCTTGGAGCATTCCGAGGTGGCCCTGAAGCCTCTTCCGTCTAGCCGTTGGGGCCTTCCCGCCCCATCCCTCGCCTCGCACCCCGATTGATATGCGGTGAGGCTCCTCGGCCGCCTTGGAACTATCTGTGTATCGGACGCATCGCGGGATAAGGGGTTGGCACTGGTAGTCGTCCCAATCGCGTCCGATGCTTGGACCATTCCGAGGCGGCCCTGCAGCCTCTTCCGTTTAGCCGTCGGGGCCTTCCCGCCGCATCCCTCGCCTCGCATCCCGATTCCTATGCGGTGAGTCTTCTCGGCCGCCGCGGAACTATACCTGTTATTGCTACTGCATCCTTCGGCTGGTAACCTCCTCTGCCGCCTTGGAACGTTCTCTTTGTCGGACGCGTCGCGGGATAAGGGGTTGGCACTGGTAGTCGCCCCAAGCGCGCCCGATGCATAGACCGCTCCGAGTTGACCTTGCTTTCAGCCTCTCACATGCATAGACCTCTCTGAGTCGACCCTGCAGCCTCTCACGTTTAGCCTTTGGAATCTCGCCTCACAACATGATTGCTATCCTTGATGCATCCCTTGCCTCGAGCCCTGATTGCTTTCTTGGCTGCATCCCTCCTCTCCTCACAGCCCGGTTGTCATCACTGCTTCATCCGTCGCTTCATGCATTCTGGCTGCTGGGCCCTTCCCACCGCACACCTCGATTGCTATCTCTTCTGCATCACACACCCCGATTGCTATCTCTGCTACATCCCTCGGCTCTCACTTCTGCATCCTTCGCCTCCCACCTCGATTGCTATCAATGCTGCATCCGTAACCTCACACCCCGATTGCTATGCGGGGAGGCTCCTTGGCCGCCTTGGAAATTTCTGTGTGTCGGACGCACCGCGGGATAAGGGGTTGGCACTGGTAGTCGCCCCAAGTGCGCCCGATTCTTAGACCGCTTCGAGGTGACCTCGTAGCCTCTTTCGTCCAGGCTTCCTGCCTTCAACGCCCTTTTTACACCTCGATTGCTATGCGCGGGCTCGTTGGCGTCTATCACCTCTCTGCGAAGAGTGGCACGATGATTGTTGGGGTAAATCGTAGCAGTCCGATCTCTGGCCTTGGGCCATTGTGAGGGCTGATCGATTTCCTGTGCGCATCTCGTGTTCGCCCAGTAACAGACTCGACGACTTGTAATCGGTCTTGTTCCCGATTGTTCCTGGAGGTAGTCTTCGGAACTCTTGGATTTGACCTGTCACTCGAACTGTCCTCTTCCGAGGATGCTTGTGTGTGTGTGCTTGTGCCATTTCCTTGGCGGTATTAACGAGATATTAAAGAGCGGAGTGAGCGCCTCGCCCAGCTATGTTTGGGGCTCTCACTCCCTTACCCGGTGTGCGACCGCTTTGCACGTAGGTTGCGGAGCATCGCGACTCTTTCGATGTTTGGCGGTTGTCTTCCGGTGATGCGTTGGTCCCGAAGTGCACGTTACTAGCATTTCTGCCATTGTTCTCGATCTTTGGCACGTTCCTTCGTTGCAATT
>NW_026729228.1:2500-22500 GCF_030272615.1 Cryptomeria japonica | reverse complement strand
CCTTGGCTGGGCTGCGCACCTTGGTGGGCGCCATGGTGCGCACCTTTCGTGCGCTCCAAGGTGCGCACGAAGTCGGAGCTCGGTTTGCCCCGGGTGCGCACCTTGGTGGGCGCCATGGTGCACTCCGAGGTGCCCAAGATTGGTGCGCACCAAGGAGCGCTCCGAAGTGCGCTCCAAGGTGCGCAGGTGCGCGCGAAGTCGAAAGTTGGGTTAATTGTCCGGTTTGCCTCGGGTGCGCACCTTGCGTGCACCTTCGCCAGGGTGGGCGCCTTGGTGCGCACACCTTGGCTGGGCTGCGCACCCGGGCGCGCACACCTTGGCACCCGCGTTTCCTTCATTTTAAATTTTTTTTTTTTACAATCTCTCAAGTGGGAAATTCTATAATCTCAACTTTTTTTGCCTTTTCAGGAAACTTTTGAATGGAGCGCATCATTGGTGCGCTCCGAAGTGTGCTCCAAGGTGCGCACCTCTGGTGTGCTCCAAAGCTCTCTCTAGCTGCGTGCACCTGCCCCGGCCGCGCACCCGGCCCCGCCCAGCTTCGCTCACCTGTCCCGGGCGTCTGGTGCGGAACCTTAGAGTAAGAAACATCACCGTGCACCTTGGCCAACGTGCGCGACTCGACCGAGCGCGCACTGGCCGAGGTGCACACCGATTTCACCTGGGTGCGCGCGCAGCACCTCGGGCGCACCGGGGTGCGCGCACAACGCCCGGGTTGCACCGTGGCCTGTGTGCTCGGGGCGCCTCGGGTGCGCGCTCGGTGTCGCCCCCGCGCGCGCGGTAGTGCGGGCAGCGCACCCCGGCCCGGCCCGGCCCCGACGAGAACGCAAACGGGCAAAAGGTTTATTCAAATAGCATTGCGACGCCCGGCGAAAAACTAAAAAAGGGTGCAACACCGGGACTTCCCGGGAGGTCACCCATCCCAGTACTACTCCGGCCCAAGCGCGCTTAACTGCGGAGTTCTGATGGGATCCGGTGCACTAACGCTGGTATGATCGCACCCGTTATGAGCTTGTCGCAGTGTGTACTTAGCAAACCGCGACCCACGTGCGAATCCACCCCGGCCACCCACCCCCGTCGAGGTGCACACCCTCCCTCGCGAAGTGCGCCCCGTTCGCCAAGTGTGAGCCCTGCCCGGGTGCGCGCACCTTGCTAGGGCGTCGGGTGTGCACCCGGCCCGGCCTACGTGCGTGCACCTGGACGGGGCGTCGTGTGCGTGCAGTGTCCCGTCTGCAACGCGGTGCCCACACACCACCTCGGGCGCAACGACCTGCGCTCACATGTGGGCCGAGTGCACCTTGGTGCATGTTCGGGGCGCCTCGGGTGCACGCTCGATCTTGCCCCGGTGCACCAAGGCGCTCGGTTTGCCCCGGGTGCGCACTTGGTGCAAGGTGGGCACCCAAAATAGGGATCAAGCACCAAAACACAAGTTTCGGGATGCAAAATGGGACCCAAGGACCACAAATGCGTTCCAAGACCCATGATGGGTCCACGAGAACAAAAATGTGTTCCGAGACTTAATAAACAAATATTGGGTTTTAGGAGAAGAAACATGCTCTGATGCCCAAAACGAGAATCGACCCCGAAAAGGCCACAGGCCAAAAGTGGGATGCGAGACAAAAAAAAATGGGACCCGAGGACCAAAATTGGGTTCCCAGGTCGAAGACAGGGCAACCGGACAAGAAACGACCTCTAAGGCTCGAAATGAGTCCCGACGACTAAAACTTGACAAGAAGCACCCATCAGGCACCCAACTCGACACCCATGGGATGCCGACCCACCCGGGCTTCCACCTAGCACACCTTGGCACCCACCCACCCTCGCACCCAACCTCGCACCCAACTTAGCACCTTTGAACCCACATTGGCACTCACCCTGACCCTGGCACCTTGGAACCCACATTGGCACTCACCTTGACCCTGGCACCCACCTTTGCACTCACCTTGGGACCCACCCTGGCTCCCACCTCGGCACCCACCCAGACACCCACCTTGGTTCCTTGGCACCCACCTTGGATCCTTGGCACCCACCCCGACACCCACCTTGGCACGCAACTTGGCTACTTGCCACCCACCTTGGCTCCTTGACGCCCACCCCGACAACCACCCCGTGACCTACCCTGGCTAGGGTTGGTGCACACCCACCCTGGTGCCCACCTTGGCACCCACCCCATGACCCACCTTGGCACGCACCTTAGTACCCACCCCGTTACCCACCCTAGGACCCACCCCGTGACCCACCTTGGCCAGGGTGGGTGCCTTGGTGCGCACAACTTGCCTGGGCTGCACACCAGGGCGGGCTCAAGATGGCACCCGCGTTCCGTTTTTTTCACTATCTTTCAAAACGGAAATTTTAAAATCTCGTTTTTTTTTTTTTTTTGCCTTTTCTGGAAATTAGTGAAGGCAGCGCATCAAAGGTGCGCAATGCTGGTGCGAACCCGGGAGCGCTCCGATGTGTGCTCCAAGGTGCGGCGTGCACGAAGTCCGAGCCCGGCTTGCCCCGGGTGCGCACCTCGCGTGCACCTTCGCCGGGGTGAGCACCTTGGCTGGGTTGCGCGCCCTGGTGCGCACCAAGGAGCGCTCTGAAGTGTGCTCCAAGGTGCGGCGTGCACGAAGTCGGAGCTCGGTTTGCCCCGGGTGTGCACCTCGGGTGCGCACCTCGCGTGCACCTTCGCTGCGGTGGGCACCTTGGCTGGGTTGCGCGCCTTGGTGGGCACCATGCAGTGCACGAAGTCGGAGCCCGGTTTGCCCCGGGCGCGCACCTCCGCCAGGGTGGGCACCTTGGTGCGCACAACTTGCCTGGGCTGCGCACCAGGAAGGGCTCAAGATGGCACCCGCGTTCCGTTTTTTTCACTATCTTTCAGAACGGAAATTTTAAAATATCGTTTTTTTTTGCCTTTTCTGGAAATTAGTGAAGGCAGCGCATCAAAGGTGCGCAACGCTGGTGCGAACCTGGGAGCGCTCCGATGTGTGCTCCAAGGTGCGGCGTGCACGAAGTCGGAGCCCGGTTTGCCCCGGGTGCGCCCTGGTGGGCACCATGGTGCGCACCAAGGAGCGCTCCGAAGTGTGCTCCAAGGTGCGGCCTGCACGAAGTCGGAGCCCGGTTTGCCCCGGGCGTGCACCGCGGGTGGGCACCTTGGTGCGCATGCCTTGCCTGGGCTGCGCACCAGGGCGGGCTCAAGATGGCACCCGCGTTCCGTTTTTTTCACTATCTTTCAAAACGGAAATTTTAAAATCTCATTTTTTTTTGCCTTTTCTGGAAATTAGTGAAGGCAGCGCATCAAAGGTGCGCACCTCGCTGCCCACCACGGTGCGCAACGCCGGTGGGCACCCGGGAGTGCTTCGAAGTGTGCTCCAAGGTGCTGCGTGCACGTTGTCGGAGCCCGGTTTGCCCCGGGTGCGCACCTCGCGTGCACCTTCGTCGGGGTGGGCACCTTGGCTGGGTTTGCCCCGGCTGCGCTCCGAAGCGGGGTTATTGGAGCGCCGCCTCTTTTTTTGTCGGAGCGTTTGGTGGGGTTTCTCGCATTGGCTCTTCCCAGGCCCGGTTGCCACCCTGGCGCGCACGAAGTCGGAAGTAGGGTTAATTGCCCGGGTGCGCACCTTTGCCAGGGTGGGCACCTTACCTGGGCTGTGCACCAGGGCGGGCTCAAGATGGCACCCGCGTTCCGTTTTTTTCACTATCTTTCAAAACGGAAATTTTAAAATCTCCTCTTTTTTTTGCCTTTTCTGGAAATTAGTGAAGGCAGCGCATCAAAGGTGCGCACCTCGCTGCCCACCTTGGTGTGCTCTGAGGTGCGCACCCGAGAGCGCTACGAAGTGTGCTCCAAGGTGCGGCGTGCACGTTGTCGGAGCCCGGTTTGCCCCGGGTGCGCACCTCGCCTGCACCTTGGCCGGGGTGGGCACCCTGGCTGGGTTTGCCCAGGGTGCGCTCCGAAGCGGGGTTACTGGAGCGCCCCCTCTTTTTTTGTCAGAGCGTTTGGTGGGGTTTCTCGCATTGGCTCTTCCCAGGCCCGGTTGTTGGGTGCGCTCCCACCCTGGCGCGCGCGAAGTTGGAAGTTGGGTTAATTGCCCGGGCGCGCACCTTCGCCAGGGTGGGCACCTTGGTGCGCACACCTTGGCTGGGCTGCGCACCAGGGCGGGCTCAAGATGGCACCAGCATTCCCTTTTTCTCACTATCTTTCAAAACGGAAATTTTAAAATCTCGTTTTTTTTTGCCTTTTATGGAAATTAGTGAAGGCATCGCATCAAAGGTGCGCACCTCGCTGCCCACCTTGGTGTGCTCCGAGGTGCCCACCACGGTGCGCTCCGAGGTGCCCACCACGGTGCGCAACGCCGGTGCGAACCCGGGAGCGCCCCGATGTGTGCTCCAAGGTGCGGCGTGCACGAAGCCGGACCCCGGTTTGCCCCGGGTGCGCACCTCGCGTGCACCTTGGTGCGCACACCTTGGCTGGGTTGCGCGGCCTGGTGGGCACCATGGTGCGCACCAAGGAGCGCTCCGAAGTGTGCTCCAAGGTGCGGCGTGCACGAAGTCCTAGCCCGGTTTGCCCCGGGTGCGCACCTTCGCCGCGGTGGGCACCATGGCGTGCACGAAGTCGGAGCCCGGTTTGCCCCGGGTGCGCACCTCGCGTGCACCTTCGCCGGGGTGGGCACCTCGGCTGGGTTGCGCGCCCTGGTGCGCACCAAGGAGCGCTCCGAAGTGTGCTCCAAGGTGCGGCGTGCACGAAGTCGGAGCCCGGTTTGCCCCGGGTGCGCACCTTCGCCGCGGTGGGCACCCTGGTGCGCACCATGGCGTGCACGAAGTCGGAGCCCGGTTTGCCCCGGGTGCGCACCTCGCGTGCACCTTCGGCGGGGTTGCGCGCCCTGGTGCGCACCAAGGAGCGCTCCGAAGTGTGCTCCAAGGTGCGGCGTGCACGAAGTCGGAGCCCGGTTTGCCCCGGGTGCGCACCTCGCGTGCACCTTCGGCGGGGTTGCGCGCCCTGGTGGGCACCATGGTGCGCACCAAGGAGCGCTCCGAAGTGTGCTCCAAGGTGCGGCGTGCACGAAGTCGGAGCCCGGTTTGCCCCGGGTGCGCACCTCGCGTGCACCTTCGCCGCGGTGGGCACCATGGCGTGCACGAAGTCGGAGCCCGGTTTGCCCCGGGTGCGCACCTCGCGTGCACCTTCGCCGGGGTGGGCACCTCGGCTGGGTTGCGCGCCCTGGTGCGCACCAAGGAGCGCTCCGAAGTGTGCTCCAAGGTGCGGCGTGCACGAAGTCAGAGCCCGGTTTGCCCCGGGTGCGCACCTCGCGTGCACCTTCGCCGCGGTGGGCACCATGGCGTGCACGAAGTCGGAGCCCGGTTTGCCCCGGGTGCGCACCCCGCGTGCACCTTCGCCGGGGTGGGCACCTCGGCTGGGTTGCGCGCCCTGGTGCGCACCAAGGAGCGCTCCGAAGTGTGCTCCAAGGTGCGGCGTGCACGAAGTCGGAGCCCGGTTTGCCCCGGGTGCGCACCTCGCGTGCACCTTCGCCGCGGTGGGCACCTTGGCTGGGTTGGGCACCATTGAGCGCTCCGAAGTGTGCTCCAAGGTGCGCACCATGGCCCTCCAAGGTGCGCAGCATGGCGTGCACGAAGTCGGAGCCCGGTTTGCCCCGGGTGCGCACCTCGCGTGCACCTTCGCCAGGGTGGGCACCTCGGTGCGCACACCTTCTCAATGTTTTCTTGCCTTTTCTGGAAATTGGTGAAGGCAGCGCATCAAAGGTGCGCACCTCGGTGTGCTCCGAGGTGCGAACCCGAGAGCGCTCCGAGGTGCCCACGAAGTCGAAAGTCGGGTTAATTGCATTGTTTTCCCCGGGTGCGCTCCGAGGTGCGCAACATCGGTGCGCACCAAGGAGGGCTCCGAAGTGTGCTCCAAGGTGCGCACGATTCGGAGCTCGGTTTGCCCGGGGTGCGCACACCTTGGCTGGGTTGCGCACCCTTTGTGCGCTCCAAGGTGCGCACGAAGTCGGAGCTCGGTTTGCCCCGGGTGCGCACCTTCGCCAGGGTGCGCACCTTGATGCGCACGCCTTGGCTGGGCTGCGCACCTTGGTGGGCGCCATGGTGCGCACCTTTCGTGCGCTCCAAGGTGCGCACGAAGTCGGAGCTCGGTTTGCCCCGGGTGCGCACCTTGGTGGGCGCCATGGTGCACTCCGAGGTGCCCAAGATTGGTGCGCACCAAGGAGCGCTCCGAAGTGCGCTCCAAGGTGCGCAGGTGCGCGCGAAGTCGAAAGTTGGGTTAATTGTCCGGTTTGCCTCGGGTGCGCACCTTGCGTGCACCTTCGCCAGGGTGGGCGCCTTGGTGCGCACACCTTGGCTGGGCTGCGCACCCGGGCGCGCACACCTTGGCACCCGCGTTTCCTTCATTTTAAATTTTTTTTTTTTACAATCTCTCAAGTGGGAAATTCTATAATCTCAACTTTTTTTGCCTTTTCAGGAAACTTTTGAATGGAGCGCATCATTGGTGCGCTCCGAAGTGTGCTCCAAGGTGCGCACCTCTGGTGTGCTCCAAAGCTCTCTCCAGCTGCGTGCACCTGCCCCGGCCGCGCACCCGGCCCCGCCCAGCTTCGCTCACCTGTCCCGGGCGTCTGGTGCGGAACCTTAGAGTAAGAAACATCACCGTGCACCTTGGCCAACGTGCGCGACTCGACCGAGCGCGCACTGGCCGAGGTGCACACCGATTTCACCTGGGTGCGCGCGCAGCACCTCGGGCGCACCGGGGTGCGCGCACAACGCCCGGGTTGCACCGTGGCCTGTGTGCTCGGGGCGCCTCGGGTGCGCGCTCGGTGTCGCCCCCGCGCGCGCGGTAGTGCGGGCAGCGCACCCCGGCCCGGCCCGGCCCCGACGAGAACGCAAACGGGCAAAAGGTTTATTCAAATAGCATTGCGACGCCCGGCGAAAAACTAAGAAAGGGTGCAACACCGGGACTTCCCGGGAGGTCACCCATCCCAGTACTACTCCGGCCCAAGCGCGCTTAACTGCGGAGTTCTGATGGGATCCGGTGCACTAACGCTGGTATGATCGCACCCGTTATGAGCTTGTCGCAGTGTGTACTTAGCAAACCGCGACCCACGTGCGAATCCACCCCGGCCACCCACCCCCGTCGAGGTGCACACCCTCCCTCGCGAAGTGCGCCCCGTTCGCCAAGTGTGAGCCCTGCCCGGGTGCGCGCACCTTGCTAGGGCGTCGGGTGTGCACCCGGCCCGGCCTACGTGCGTGCACCTGGACGGGGCGTCGTGTGCGTGCAGTGTCCCGTCTGCAACGCGGTGCCCACACACCACCTCGGGCGCAACGACCTGCGCTCACATGTGGGCCGAGTGCACCTTGGTGCATGTTCGGGGCGCCTCGGGTGCACGCTCGATCTTGCCCCGGTGCACCAAGGCGCTCGGTTTGCCCCGGGTGCGCACTTGGTGCAAGGTGGGCACCCAAAATAGGGATCAAGCACCAAAACACAAGTTTCGGGATGCAAAATGGGACCCAAGGACCACAAATGCGTTCCAAGACCCATGATGGGTCCACGAGAACAAAAATGTGTTCCGAGACTTAATAAACAAATATTGGGTTTTAGGAGAAGAAACATGCTCTGATGCCCAAAACGAGAATCGACCCCGAAAAGGCCACAGGCCAAAAGTGGGATGCGAGACAAAAAAAAATGGGACCCGAGGACCAAAATTGGGTTCCCAGGTCGAAGACAGGGCAACCGGACAAGAAACGACCTCTAAGGCTCGAAATGAGTCCCGACGACTAAAACTTGACAAGAAGCACCCATCAGGCACCCAACTCGACACCCATGGGATGCCGACCCACCCGGGCTTCCACCTAGCACACCTTGGCACCCACCCACCCTCGCACCCAACCTCGCACCCAACTTAGCACCTTTGAACCCACATTGGCACTCACCCTGACCCTGGCACCTTGGAACCCACATTGGCACTCACCTTGACCCTGGCACCCACCTTTGCACTCACCTTGGGACCCACCCTGGCTCCCACCTCGGCACCCACCCAGACACCCACCTTGGTTCCTTGGCACCCACCTTGGATCCTTGGCACCCACCCCGACACCCACCTTGGCACGCAACTTGGCTACTTGCCACCCACCTTGGCTCCTTGACGCCCACCCCGACAACCACCCCGTGACCTACCCTGGCTAGGGTTGGTGCACACCCACCCTGGTGCCCACCTTGGCACCCACCCCATGACCCACCTTGGCACGCACCTTAGTACCCACCCTGTTACCCACCCTAGGACCCACCCCGTGACCCACCTTGGCCAGGGTGGGTGCACCCACCCTGGTGCCCACCTTGGCACCCACCCATCCTAGCACCCAGCCTGTGACCGGGCTTGGAACCCAACCTTGCACCCGTCTTGGCCAGTGTGGGTGCGCACCCATCCTGGCACCCACGTTGTGACACACCCTTTAACCCACGCACCCTAGCAGCCACGTTGGCACCCACCTTGGAACACAACCTAGCAACTTGGCACCCACCCCGTGACCCACCTTGGCATCCACCATAGCAGTCGCCCACTTGGCACCCACCTTGGAACCCAAGTTGGCACCCACCTCGGCACCCACCTTGACACTTGTGGACCCACCTTGCCACTCACCCTAGCATCGACCCATCCTAGCACCCACCCTGGCACCTTTGCACCCTAGCACTCACCCATCCTAGCACCTAACCTGTGACCCACCTTGACACTCACCCTCGCACCCACCTTGGAACCCAACCTAGCACCCACCCACCCTGACACCAACCCTAGCACCTACCCACCCTTGCACCCACCCTGTGACCCATCTTGGCACCCACCCATCCTACCACTCAACCTATCACCCACCTTCTCACCCACCTTGGCATCCACCTTAGCACCCACCCACACTGGCACCTTGGCACCCACCTCGGGCAAGGTGGGTGCACACCCACCCTGACACCCAATTTAGAACCAACCGAGCATGTTACCCACCTTGGCACCCACATTGCAGCCCACCCTAGTACCCACCCTATGACCCACATTGGCATCCACACCCTAGCACCCAGGCACCTCGACACCCGCCTTGACACGCACCCTAGCACTAAACCTGTGACCCACCTTGGAACTCACCCTAGAACCCACCCACCCTGTGAACCACCTTGGCATCCACCTTAGCACCCACCCACCTTGGCACCCACTCTAGCACTCACCCATCCTAACACCCAACTTGTTACCCACCTTGGCACCCGCCCTCGCGTCCACCTTGAAACCCACCCTAGCACCCACCCACGCAGGAGCCCACCTTGGCACCCAACCTAACACCCACGCATCCTGGCACCCAACTTGTGACCCACCTTGGAACCCACCCTAGTACCCACCTTTGAACCCACTATATCACCAACCCACCTTGGCACCCACCCTATGACCCTCTTTGGAATCCACCCTAGCACGCACCCACCCTGGCACCCACCATGGAGCGCACCCTAGCACCCACCCACCTCGGCACGCACCTCAACACCCACCTTGGTGTGCGCACTGCGCCAACCTCTCAAAGACCCTATGTGGTGCGCTCCAAAGTGTACACCTTTGGTGCGCTCCAAGGTGCGCACCTTTGGTGCACACCGAGGTGCACACCAAAGTGTGCACCGAGGTGAGCACCAAAGTGCACTCCAAGGTGCACACCAAGGCGTGCACCTTTGGTGCGGTCAATGCAAACGAATTCGGAAGTTGGGGTCGATGTCCTAATCGCTGCTGCAGACTACACGTATGAGAATCGGACAAATAGCTTTATATAGGGGAGGTGTTGCGTTTGATGGGTCGACTCCCCTGGTTGTGTGCACTGCACCAACTTCAAAGACCCTGTCTTGTTTAAGAAGTCAAAAGTTGGGGTGGATGTCCTAATCATTGCTGCAGTCTACGCATGTATGAGAATCAGACAAATAGCTTATATAGGGGAGGTGTTGCATTCGGTGGGTTGACTCCCCTGGTTGTGCGCACTGCGCCAACCTCAAAGACCCCGCATAGCAGAAGAAGTCGGAAGTCGGATTTTGGTGAGCACCAAGGCGTGCACCTTTGGTGCGGTCAACGCAGACGAATTCAGAAGTTGGGGTGGATGTCCTAATCGTTGTTGCAGGCTACACATGTATGAGAATCAGACAAATAGCTTATATAGGGGAGGTGTTGGGTTTGATGGGTCAACTCCCTTGGTTGTGCGCATTACGCCAACCTCAAAGACCTTGTTTTCGTTAAGAAGTCAAAAGTTGGGGTCAATGTCCTAATGGCTCCTGTAGGCTACACATGTATGAGAATCGGACAAATAGCTTATATAGGGGAGGTGTTGGGTTTGATGGGTCGACTCCCCTGGTTGTGCGCATTACGTCAACCTCAAAGACCTTGTTTTCGTTAAGAAGTCAAAAGTTGGGGTCGATGTCCTAATTGCTCCTGTAGACTACACATGTATGAGAATCAGACAAATAGCTTATATAGGGGAGGTGTTGGGTTTGATGGGTTGACTCCCCTAGTTGTTCGCATTACACCAACCTCAAAGACCTTGTTTTCGTTTAGAAGCCGAAAGTTGGGGTCGATGTCCTAATTGCTCCTGCAGGCTACGCATGTATGAGAATCAGACAAATAGCTTATATAGGGGAGGTGTTGGGTTTGATGGGTCGACTCCCCTGGTTGTGCGCATTGCGCCAACCTCAAAGACCCTGCATTGCGGATGAAGTCGAAAGTCAGAGTTTGGTGTGCTACAAGGTGTGGTCGAAGGTGCTCACCTAGGTGTGCACCTTTGGAGCGCAGGAAAAGTGCCCTCCAAAAGTGCGCACCTTTGGAGTGCACAAAAGTGCCCTCCAAAAGTGCGCACCTTTGGAGCGCACAAAAGTGCCCTCCAAAAAGTGCCCTCCAAAAGTGCGCACCTTTGGAGCGCACAAAAGTGCCCTCCAAAAAGTGCCCTCCAAAAGTGCGCACCTTTGGAGTGCAGAAAAGTGCCCTCCAAAAAGTGCCCTCCAAAAGTGTGCACCTTTGGAGTGCACAAAAGTGCCCTCCAAAAGTGCGCACCTTTGGAGCGCAGAAAAGTGCCCTCCAAAAAGTGCCCTCCAAAAGTGCGCACCTTTGGAGCGCAGAAAAGTGCCCTCCAAAAAGTGCCCTCCAAAAGTGCGCACCTTTGGAGCGCAGAAAAGTGCCCTCCAAAAAGTGCCCTCCAAAAGTGCGCACCTTTGGAGCGCAGAAAAGTGCCCTCCAAAAAGTGCCCTCCAAAAGTGCGCACCTTTGGAGCGCACAAAAGTGCCCTCCAAAAAGTGCCCTCCAAAAGTGCGCACCTTTGGAGCGCACAAAAGTGCCCTCCAAAAGTGCGCACCTTTGGAGCGCACAAAAGTGCCCTCCAAAAGTGCGCACTTTTGGTGCGCACCAAGGCGCTGGTTCGGTCGTTGCAGGCGAGTTCGGAAGTTGGGGTCGATGTCCTGAGCGGAGGTGCAAACTACACAGGTGTCGGAATCGGACAAATAGCTTATATAGGGGAGGTGTATGCTTCGATGGGTCGACTCCCCAGGTTGAGCGCACCGCGCCAACCTCAAAGACCCTACGGTATGGATGAAGTCGGAAGTTGGGTCCGATGACCGATTCGATTAGTAGGTATGCTCATGAGGTCGGAATTTGGGTCCGATGACCTGCCATGTGCAGGAAGGCGAATGTTGGCACTGTGCGTTGCAAGGTGCACACCAAGGTGCTGGTGCGGTCTTTTTAGTCGAGTTCGGAAGTTGGGGTCGATGTCCTGATCGGAGGTGCAAGCTACACAGGTGTGGGAATCGGACAAATAGCTTATATAGGGGAGGTGTATGCTTCGTTGGGTCGACTCCCCGGGTTGAGCGCACCGCGCCAACCTCAAAGACCCTACGGTATGGATGAAGTCGGAAGTTGGGTCCGATGACCGATTCGATATGTAGGCATACTCGCGAGGTCGGAATTTGGGTCCGATGACCTGCCATGTGCAGGAAGGCGAATGTTGGCACTGTGCGTTGCAAGGTGCGCACCAAGGCGCTGGTTCGGTCGTTGCAGGCGAGTTCGGAAGTTGGGGTCGATGTCCTGATCGGAGGTGCAAACTACACAGGTGTGGGAATCGGACAAATAGCTTATATAGGGGAGGTGTATGCTTCGTTGGGTCGACTCCCCGGGTTGAGCGCACCGCGCCAACCTCAAAGACCCTACGGTATGGATGAAGTCGGAAGTTGTGTCCGATGACCGATTCGATATGTAGGCATACTCGCGAGGTCGGAATTTGGGTCCGATGACCTGCCATGTGCAGGAAGGCGAATGTTGGGACTGTGCGTCGCAAGGTGCGCACCAAGGCGCTGGTGCCGTCGTTGCAGTCGAGTTCGGAAGTTGGGGTCGATGTCCTGGTCAGAGGTGCAAACTACACAGGTGTGGGAATCGGACAAATAGCTTATATAGGGGAGGTGTATGCTTCGATGGGTCGACTCCCCGGGTTGAGCGCACCGCGCCAACCTCAAAGACCCTACAGTATGGATGAAGTCGGAAGTTGGGTCCGATGACCGATTCGATACGTAGGCATATTGGCGAGGTCTGAATTTGTGTCCGATGACCTGCCATGCGCAGGAAGGCGGAATTTGGGTCCGATGACCGAGTTGATGGCGTGCCATGCGCAGAAAGGCGGAATTTGGGTCCGATGACCGAGTTGATGTTGATGGCCCGCCATGCACAGGAAGGCGGAATTTGGGTCCGATGACCGATTTGAAGGCGTGCCATGCGCAGAAAGGCGGAGTTTGGGTCCGATGACCGAGTTGATATTGATGGCCCGCCATGCGCAGGAAGGCGGAATTTGGGTCCGATGACCTGACATACGCATGGAGTCCGACTCGGGGGCCGATGTTCGATTCGATGACTTGCATTGTGGGTAAAGTCGGAAGTTGTGGTCTTTGACCCGATTCGATGACCAGACTTCGGCTGCTTGAGAATCGGACAAATAACTTATATAGGGGAGGTAGTGTTCTCGAGCATCCTCCCCCCGTGCCCGTTTATGTCGATTGATGCTGGTGCTCGACTGGTTGGAGCGCTCGGATGCAAAAATCTTGCACCAGGATTTATCGATTGTGATGGACACGGCAAGTCTCCTGATTGCTATGCAGGAGCTCATCGTGAATCTCTATGCGGCCTTGGTATGGACTCGACCTGCGGAATGGTTCGGCAATGGTAGTCGCTCCAACACGTCCTTGCAATGGCCACAGAGGTGATTCGACTAGAGCTCCAGTCTAGCTTTTGGGTTGCTTGGCGGACTGGTATAGCCGCGATCGAGTTCCGGCCATGAACGTTTTAGATAGCTCTTGGGCTTTCTGGGACGGAAGTCGGAAGTTTGGGCTGTTGTCCGATTTGATGACCATTCTTCGGATGTGTGAGAATCGGACAAATAACTTATATAGGGGACTGTGTTGTCTCACGCAGCCCCCTCCGTGCCCCTCTATCTCGACCGATGTTGGTGCTTGAAAGGGTTGGGATCGCTCGGATTTATAAACGTGCACCACCATTTGTCGAGTGTGAGGGACGCGGCAGGTCTCCTAAATGCTATACGGGCGCTCTCTGAGAATCTCTATCCGGCCTCGACACAGACTAGTCTTGCTGAATGGTTTGGCACTGGTAGTCGATCCAACACGTCGTTGTTGTGGCCGCCTAGGCGATTCGATTCGAGCCCCCGTCTAGCTTTTGGGTTGCTTGGCGGATTTTGCCCTATCCGCAAGTGAGCTCGGTCCCTAAACGTTCGAGAAACCCGATTGCTATGCGCCGACTCTCTTTCTTGCGAGCCTCCATCTAGCTTTTGGGTCTCTACGGAACGGAAGTCGGAATCTGGGACCGTTGTTTGATTCGACGAGGCAGACTACGGTTGTGCGAGAATCGGACAAATAACTTATATAGGGGAGGTGTTGACTGGAGCATTCTCCCCCGTGCCCCTCTAACTCGACCAATGCTGGCGCTCGAACGGTGGTAGCGCTCGGATTTTCGTTGAGCGCCAGCATTGGTCGATTTAGAGGGGCATGCGAGATTCCCGAATGCTATGCGAGGGCTCTAACGGAAATGTCTATTGGTTTCGGTATGGATGCAATTGCGAGTGGTTCGGCAAAGGTAGTCGTTCCGATGCGTCCATGTCGTGGCCAAATCGATAATTCGATTTGAGCCCTCGTATAGCATTTGGGTCTCTCGATGTGATTCCGCATTCCAGTCCCTTTGGGCACTGCTTGAGCCGCATCCCAGGGGGTTCCCTTCCCAATAATCTGCCTCGCAACCCGATTGCTATGCGGTGAGGCTCCTCGGCCGCCTCGGAACTATCTGTGTATCAGACGCATCGCGGGATAAGGGGTTGGCAACGGTAGTCGCCCCAAGCGCGTCCGATGCTTGGACCATTCCGAGGCGGCCCTGAAGCCTCTTCCGTCTAGCCGTTGGGTCCTTCTCGCCGCATCCCTTGCCTCGCACCCCGATTGCTATGCGGTGAGGCTCCTCGGCCGCCTTGGAACTATCTGTGTATCAGACGCATCGCGGGATAAGGGGTTGTCACTGGTAGTCGCCCCAAGCGCGTCCGATGCTTGGACCATTCCGAGGCGGCCCTGAAGCCTCTTCCGTCTAGCCGTTGGGTCCTTCTCGCCGCATCCCTCGACTCGCACCCCGATTGCTATGCGGTGAGGCTCCTCGGCCGCCTTGGAACTATCTGTGTATCGGACGCGTCGCGGGATAAGGGGTTGTCACTGGTAGTCGCCCCAAGCGCGTCCGATGCTTGGACCATTCCGAGGCGGCCCTGAAGCCTCTTCCGTCTAGCCGTTGGGTCCTTCTCGCCGCATCCCTCGCCTCGCACCCCGATTGCTATGCGGTGAGGCTCCTCGGCCGCCTTGGAACTATCTGTGTATCGGACGCGTCGCGGGATAAGGGGTTGTCACTGGTAGTCGCCCCAAGCGCGTGCGATGCATGGACCATTCCCAGGCGGCCCTGAAGCCTCTTCCGTCTAGCCGTTGGGTCCTTCTCGCCGCATCCCTCGCCTCGCACCCCGATTGCTATGCGGTGAGGCTCCTCGGCCGCCTTGGAACTATCTGTGTATCGGACGCGTCGCGGGATAAGGGGTTGTCACTGGTAGTCGCCCCAAGCGCGTCCGATGCTTGGACCATTCCGAGGCGGCCCTGAAGCCTCTTCCGTCTAGCCGTTGGGTCCTTCTCGCCGCATCCCTCGCCTCGCACCCCGATTGCTATGCGGTGAGGCTCCTCGGCCGCCTTGGAACTATCTGTGTATCGGACGCGTCGCGGGATAAGGGGTTGTCACTGGTAGTCGCCCCAAGCGCGTCCGATGCTTGGACCATTCCGAGGCGGCCCTGAAGCCTCTTCCGTCTAGCCGTTGGGTCCTTCTCGCCGCATCCCTCGCCTCGCACCCCGATTGCTATGCGGTGAGGCTCCTCGGCCGCCTTGGAACTATCTGTGTATCGGACGCGTCGCGGGATAAGGGGTTGTCACTGGTAGTCGCCCCAAGCGCGTCCGATGCTTGGACCATTCCGAGGCGGCCCTGAAGCCTCTTCCGTCTAGCCGTTGGGTCCTTCTCGCCGCATCCCTCGCCTCGCACCCCGATTGCTATGCGGTGAGGCTCCTCGGCCGCCTTGGAACTATCTGTGTATCGGACGCATCGCGGGATAAGGGGTTGTCACTGGTAGTCGCCCCAAGCGCGTCCGATGCTTGGACCATTCCGAGGCGGCCCTGAAGCCTCTTCCGTCTAGCCGTTGGGTCCTTCTCGCCGCATCCCTCGCCTCGCACCCCGATTGCTATGCGGTGAGGCTCCTCGGCCGCCTTGGAACTATCTGTGTATCGGACGCGTCGCGGGATAAGGGGTTGTCACTGGTAGTCGCCCCAAGCGCGTCCGATGCTTGGACCATTCCGAGGCGGACCTGAAGCCTCTTCCGTCTAGCCGTTGGGTCCTTCTCGCCGCATCCCTCGCCTCGCACCCCGATTGCTATGCGGTGAGGCTCCTCGGCCGCCTTGGAACTATCTGTGTATCGGACGCGTCGCGGGATAAGGGGTTGTCACTGGTAGTCGCCCCAAGCGCGTCCGATGCTTGGACCATTCCGAGGCGGACCTGAAGCCTCTTCCGTCTAGCCGTTGGGTCCTTCTCGCCGCATCCCTCGCCTCGCACCCCGATTGCTATGCGGTGAGGCTCCTCGGCCGCCTTGGAACTATCTGTGTATCGGACGCGTCGCGGGATAAGGGGTTGTCACTGGTAGTCGCCCCAAGCGCGTCCGATGCTTGGACCATTCCGAGGCGGCCCTGAAGCCTCTTCCGTCTAGCCGTTGGGTCCTTCTCGCCGCATCCCTCGCCTCGCACCCCGATTGCTATGCGGTGAGGCTCCTCGGCCGCCTTGGAACTATCTGTGTATCGGACGCATCGCGGGATAAGGGGTTGTCACTGGTAGTCGCCCCAAGCGCGTCCGATGCTTGGACCATTCCGAGGCGGCCCTGAAGCCTCTTCCGTCTAGCCGTTGGGTCCTTCTCGCCGCATCCCTCGCCTCGCACCCCGATTGCTATGCGGTGAGGCTCCTCGGCCGCCTTGGAACTATCTGTGTATCGGACGCATCGCGGGATAAGGGGTTGTCACTGGTAGTCGCCCCAAGCGCGTCCGATGCTTGGACCATTCCGAGGCGGCCCTGAAGCCTCTTCCGTCTAGCCGTTGGGTCCTTCTCGCCGCATCCCTCGCCTCGCACCCCGATTGCTATGCGGTGAGGCTCCTCGGTCGCCTTGGAACTATCTGTGTATCGGACGCGTCGCGGGATAAGGGGTTGTCACTGGTAGTCGCCCCAAGCGCGTCCGATGCTTGGACCATTCCGAGGCGGACCTGAAGCCTCTTCCGTCTAGCCGTTGGGTCCTTCTCGCCGCATCCCTCGCCTCGCACCCCGATTGCTATGCGGTGAGGCTCCTCGGCCGCCTTGGAACTATCTGTGTATCGGACGCGTCGCGGGATAAGGGGTTGTCACTGGTAGTCGCCCCAAGCGCGTCCGATGCTTGGACCATTCCGAGGCGGCCCTGAAGCCTCTTCCGTCTAGCCGTTGGGTCCTTCTCGCCGCATCCCTCGCCTCGCACCCCGATTGCTATGCGGTGAGGCTCCTCGGCCGCCTTGGAACTATCTGTGTATCGGACGCGTCGCGGGATAAGGGGTTGTCACTGGTAGTCGCCCCAAGCGCGTCCGATGCTTGGACCATTCCGAGGCGGACCTGAAGCCTCTTCCCTCTAGCCGTTGGGGCTTTCTCGCCGCATCCCTCGCCTCGCACCCCGATTGCTATTCGGTGAGGCTCCTCGGCCGCCTTGGAACTATCTGTGTATCGGACGCATCGCGGGATAAGGGGTTGGCAGTGGTAGTCGCCCCAAGCGCGTCCGATGCTTGGACCATTCCGAGGCGGCCCTGCAGCCTCTTCCGTCTAGCCGTTGGGGCCATCTCGCTGCATCCCCCACCTCGCACCACGATTGCTATGCGGTGAGGCTCCTTGGCCGCCTCGGAACTATCTGTGTATCGGACGCATCGCGGGATAAGGGGTTGTCACTGGTAGTCGCCCCAAGCGCGTCCGATGCTTGGACTATTCCGAGGCGGCCCTGCAGCCTCTTCCGTCTAGCCGTTGGGGCCATCTCGCCGCATCCCCCAGCTCCTCGGCCGCCTCGGAACTATCTGTGTATCGGACGCATCGCGGGATAAGGGGTTGGCAGTGGTAGTCGCCCCAAGCGCGTTCGATGCTTGGACTATTCCGAGGCGGCCCCGCAGCCTCTTCCGTCTACCCTTTGGGGCCATCTCGCCGCATCCCTCGCCTCGCACCCCGATTGCTATGCGGTGAGGCTCCTCGGCCGCCTGGGAACTATCTTCGTATCGGATGCATCGCGGGATAAGGGGTTGTCACTGGTAGTCGCCCCAAGCGCGTCCGATGCTTGGACTATTCCGAGGCGGCCCTGTGGCCTCTTCCGTCTAGCCGTTGGGGCCATCTCGCCGCATCCCTCACCTCGCACCCCCATTGCTATGCGGTGAGGCTCCTCGGCCGCCTTGGAACTGTCTTCGTATCGGAAGCATCGCGGGATAAGGGGTTGTCACTGGTAGTCGCCCCAAGCGCGTCCGATGCTTGGACTATTCCGAGGCGGCCCTGCAGCCTCTTCCGTCTAGCCGTTGGGGCCATCTCGCCGCATCCCCCACCTCGCACCCGGATTGCTATGCGGTGAGGCTCCTCGGCCGCCTTGGAACTATCTTCGTATCGGACGCATCGCGGGATAAGGGGTTGTCACTGGTAGTCGCCCCAAGCGCGTCCGATGCTTGGACTATTCCGACGCGGCCCTGTGGCCTCTTCCGTCTAGCCGTTGGGGCCATCTCGCCGCATCCCCCACCTCGCACCCCGATTGCTATGCGGTGAGGCTCCTCGGCCGCCTTGGAACCATCTTCGTATCGGACGCATCGCGGGATGAGGGGTTGTCACTGGTAGTCGCCCCAAGCGCGTCCGATGCTTGGACCATTCCGAGGCGGCCCTGAAGCCTCTTCCGTCTAGCCGTTGGGGCCTTCCCGCCCCATCCCTCGCCTCGCACCCCCGATTGCTATGCGGTGAGGCTCCTCGGCCGCCTTGGAACCATCTGTGTATCGGACGCATCGCGGGATAAGGGGTTGGCACTGGTAGTCGCCCCAAGCGCGTCCGATGCTTGGAGCATTCCGAGGTGGCCCTGAAGCCTCTTCCGTCTAGCCGTTGGGGCCTTCCCGCCCCATCCCTCGCCTCGCACCCCGATTGATATGCGGTGAGGCTCCTCGGCCGCCTTGGAACTATCTGTGTATCGGACGCATCGCGGGATAAGGGGTTGGCACTGGTAGTCGTCCCAATCGCGTCCGATGCTTGGACCATTCCGAGGCGGCCCTGCAGCCTCTTCCGTTTAGCCGTCGGGGCCTTCCCGCCGCATCCCTCGCCTCGCATCCCGATTCCTATGCGGTGAGTCTTCTCGGCCGCCGCGGAACTATACCTGTTATTGCTACTGCATCCTTCGGCTGGTAACCTCCTCTGCCGCCTTGGAACGTTCTCTTTGTCGGACGCGTCGCGGGATAAGGGGTTGGCACTGGTAGTCGCCCCAAGCGCGCCCGATGCATAGACCGCTCCGAGTTGACCTTGCTTTCAGCCTCTCACATGCATAGACCTCTCTGAGTCGACCCTGCAGCCTCTCACGTTTAGCCTTTGGAATCTCGCCTCACAACATGATTGCTATCCTTGATGCATCCCTTGCCTCGAGCCCTGATTGCTTTCTTGGCTGCATCCCTCCTCTCCT
Source organism: Cryptomeria japonica (assembly GCF_030272615.1). NCBI lineage: Eukaryota > Viridiplantae > Streptophyta > Pinopsida > Cupressales > Cupressaceae > Cryptomeria > Cryptomeria japonica. The sequence continues at coordinate 3,219 of NW_026729228.1, read as the reverse complement.
CACAGCCCGGTTGTCATCACTGCTTCATCCGTCGCTTCATGCATTCTGGCTGCTGGGCCCTTCCCACCGCACACCTCGATTGCTATCTCTTCTGCATCACACACCCCGATTGCTATCTCTGCTACATCCCTCGGCTCTCACTTCTGCATCCTTCGCCTCCCACCTCGATTGCTATCAATGCTGCATCCGTAACCTCACACCCCGATTGCTATGCGGGGAGGCTCCTTGGCCGCCTTGGAAATTTCTGTGTGTCGGACGCACCGCGGGATAAGGGGTTGGCACTGGTAGTCGCCCCAAGTGCGCCCGATTCTTAGACCGCTTCGAGGTGACCTCGTAGCCTCTTTCGTCCAGGCTTCCTGCCTTCAACGCCCTTTTTACACCTCGATTGCTATGCGCGGGCTCGTTGGCGTCTATCACCTCTCTGCGAAGAGTGGCACGATGATTGTTGGGGTAAATCGTAGCAGTCCGATCTCTGGCCTTGGGCCATTGTGAGGGCTGATCGATTTCCTGTGCGCATCTCGTGTTCGCCCAGTAACAGACTCGACGACTTGTAATCGGTCTTGTTCCCGATTGTTCCTGGAGGTAGTCTTCGGAACTCTTGGATTTGACCTGTCACTCGAACTGTCCTCTTCCGAGGATGCTTGTGTGTGTGTGCTTGTGCCATTTCCTTGGCGGTATTAACGAGATATTAAAGAGCGGAGTGAGCGCCTCGCCCAGCT